>NC_054574.1:2906224-2964335 GCF_017654505.1 Polyodon spathula | reverse complement strand
CCTTAAAGGCCCAGAAGTCTCTGTCTATGTTTTGGCCCAGGAACGGAGGCACTAATGGGCCCACAGGTTGCGGCAACAACAGATCCCCTGGGATCAGCAGCAAAGGACCATAGGTGATGGCAACCGACCTCCCGGAACAGCAGCTCCATTCGTCGGCCCGGCGGCCATGGTGTGAGGCCCTCCTCCATTGACAACGCTGTAGTACACCTACCCCTGTGTACTCAGAGGGTTACTATCTGAAAAACTCTACTCTAGCTTCCATATAAAGACAACTGCAGAAAGACATTATGAAATCTCTGAAGGAGTCAGGAAATGGCTAATCAGCAATTTAGTTTTAATAGCATAATAAAACAGTCTGTATCTTTTCCATGAAATCCTAAAGATTTTTTTCTGCAGATACAAATGATAATTCATTCCAATGAAGGTCATTTCAAACTATGATTAATGTAATTAGAAAGGATGATGCAAGCAGTTCGAGCATTTTGCTGCTATTATAATGCCAGACTGTTTTATATATATATATATATATATATATATATATATATATATATATCTGTAACCCTAAACTGTTACAATGATCATTTCCAAGGCTGGATTACAAAATAGTACTTAAAAGAAGCTTAGGAACTTCATAAAATGAGACCATTTTTTTACATTTTTTTTTTGCTTTAGTCATCTCAATGTTCAATTTTCACACCGGAGGAACTCCCCAGGAGAACAGCTCAGGAGAACTGAAAGTCAGTGAAGGTCCTCTGATCTCTAAGCCAGTCGCCTCTATAGCCCCAGATGATTCACAGGGGATGTGCCTTTACTAGTTGACCAAGCCATTGTTGCTGATGGTGAATCATTGGGATCCTGTAAGGATCTGACAGTTTTGGAGAAATCAGCTACTAGGAAGAGCACTGGTGTTCTTTTAAGTTACTGGAATATTACGCAAGCAATAAGGCCTGACAGGGTGTGGGATATCCACATGCCCCGGGTGCGTTATACGTCACGAGGCAAAGACGAGTGGATTTAACCACCCGGGGCGTGTGGATATTAGAGTATATCCCACACCCTGAAGTGCCTTATTGAGCTTATAAAATGGATCAACCAACATTACAACCCCCCCCCCCCCCCCCAACAAATATGTAAAAAAACATGTTAATTCACAAAAAAGTAATTTTTATTAAATACCCTTCCACCTCTGCCTGACCTTAGATAAAATAGTCCCTTAAAACATAAAAAAATAAAACAAACAAAAAATAATTTCAGACGTTGAATTGAACATTGTCATTGAAAGTGCAGTTTTGATTCTTTGCACTTCTTGGTTTATTCATTACATTTTAAAGTAAAATATTACTGCCTATTTTCATCATGGCCCAGCACAAATGAGTCTGCCTTTATATCACGCAGCACAAATAAGACAGCCTTTAAATCACGCAGAGCCTTCCTCACAAGACCTGCAATAGTATCAGCTGAGCGTGCGGTTTTTTATATCAACCTTTGTTATCCGGGGTAGTAACAGGAGGTATCCATACCAGGTTTGTGCTGCAGCTTCACAGTGGCGAGAAAGACGTTATTTGCATGGAATACCCGGTCACTTATCAAACTGACTTTGCAATTTACAGCTTGGTAACGTGGGGAACTACTGGGCCAGAGTTAAGAAACAATTTAAAACAATGCAGGGCACAGCAGAAGACACGATATCATCGTACCTGGACACATTTAAAAGGTATGGCAGGAACTGTCGAGATGAATTTCATAAATGTTCAGCATCAGATCACACAGCTGCGCAGGGGGTGGGTCTGGCGGCAGCAGGCAGGCATGCAGATATTTTTAAGAAACTGTTTATTTTCAAAATGGGATAGGGAAATGCCGTACTTCAGGGAGAAGGAACAAAGCTATCAGAATGGCGAGTTTTGAATTTTTTAATACTTACTTTTGCTTTTTTTCACTACTTTAATTAATCATGATGTCCGATTCAGATTAATTTATTATCTCATGGACACTTCGGCTTCCCAAAAGTTCAACATTTACATAAATCTCGTCAGACATGTTTATTGTGATAAATTCCAATGTGTCTGCCGTTTTTGTTTTTAAATGCTAGGTGTATGGATATCTGCCAGTGGTTTGCCCATTTTTGAAAAAAGGTGCTGAAACATATGCTGTAATATCAACACTCCCGTGTGATCTGTTTTGACCAATCATGATAAAGTATTTAAAATACCCATTTTATAAAAATTCATAATAGTGTACCATACTGTTGTTTATTGGTAATAATAAATGATCACTCTGGATGTTTTCTAACAATCAAAAAGATGTCTAAAAACTGAGAAAGCAGCCATTGTCCAAACACAAAAAATGAATAGATTCCCCGGTTTAACATTGTAGCCATAATGAAATGAATAGATCCCTTGGTTTAACATTGGGGCCATAATGAAATGAATAGATCCCTTGGTTTAACATTGTAGCCATAATGAAATGAATAGATTCCTCGGTTTAACATTGTAGCCATAATGAAATGAATAGATCCCTTGGTTTAACATTGTAGCCATAATGAAATGAATAGATCCCTTGGTTTAACATTGGGGCCATAATGAAATGAATAGATTCCTCGGTTTAACATTGGGTCCATAATGAAATGAATAGATCCCTCGGTTTAACGTTGTAGCCATAATGAAATGAATAGATTCCTTGGTTTAACGTTGGGGCCATAATGAAATGAATAGATTCCTCAGTTTAACATTGTAGCCATAATGAAATGAATAGATTCCTCGGTTTAACATTGTAGCCATAATGAAATGAATAGATTCCTCGGTTTAACATTGTAGCCATAATGAAATGAATAGACATTGTAGCCATAATGAAATGAATAGATTCCTCGGTTTAACATTGTAGCCATAATGAAATGAATAGATTCCTCGGTTTAACATTGTAGCCATAATGAAATGAATAGATCCCTTGGTTTAACATTGTAGCCATAATGAAATGAATAGATTCCTCGGTTTAACATTGTAGCCATAATGAAATGAATAGATTCCTTGGTTTAACATTGGGGCCATAATGAAATGAATAGATTCCTTGGTTTAACATTGGGGCCATAATGAAATGAATAGATTCCTTGGTTTAACATTGGGGCCATAATGAAATGTTGAAAAGCAACTGATTAAAGCTTCATTGGGAATTGAAATGTAATTTAACTTAAGATCATTCCCAAAAGTAAGGTGTGATATGTATAATGACTGGAGAATGATCAAGTTCAAATACCACTGCAGTATTATTACTTAACCTTCCTGTTGTATAATGCACATGCTATACCATTGAACAAATGTACTGAGGAGTCATCTTTAATGTTAAACTGTGATTGAATACAATAGATGGCTCATCTTGTATAATTATGTTTCGTTTTTAGTGCTACTTCAAGATTTCCCTGGTTCATTAACAATATTGTGTTGTAACGACGTCTTATTTGCTTTGCAATCAAATGTCTTCTACTACCAAAAGCAGCTGGCTAAGTAAAAAAATCTGTATGCCTTTCCCAACATTCTCAATGTTTTTCAGCATTTACTTGGGAGAATTCTAGTAATGCATTTCTTGTAAACGGGGTTCTATAACAATTTGATGTTTTTATGCAGATTATTATTTTGCCTAAATTGGCATCTGATCTTGTGAAATAATATATTTTATCACATGCAAATAGGTAAGCGTTTATTTCAAGACATGCTTGAAGCAAACTTGACGTACCCAATGCAAATCTTGCAAGCATGAAATGGTACCTTTTTTTAAGCATGTTTTTTTGATGTGTTGTCATATTACTATGAATGAAAACAACATGAACTTTGATTACACAAAACTACAATTTGTAAGAGGAATTACTGGTGAACTGGCAAATAAGAGCAATTACCAGCTCAATAATATAATGAATATTCAAAGTGTGTCTCCATTTGGAAAGTTGTTTGCCGCATGTATACAGGTCATTAAACTGCAACAGACATAAACAACAGAAGCAACCGATAACCTTCCTGAAGAGCAAAGTTGAAAGGTTTCCAACCACAAAAACTTCTTCTAGCATATGAACTATTTCTTTTCAAGAATAAAGACCATCAACAAAACCAAACCATGTTATATGGAGATTGCACCACAGACCTACCAATAAAAGATTATTTAACCAAGCCCCAAAAGAGCACGACACTCTCAGCCTTTGATAAACCCAACATGCAGCTCCAGGACTGAAGATAAAACCACAAAGCAAATCTCTGCTGCAGAAGCAATACAGAGAAGTGGTTAAAGTTGCAGAGAAAAACAGAAAGAGATCGTGACAAGGTGAGGCGATAGCCCTGTCCTGTATTGAAGAGGCTTTGGATGAACTTTGGAGAGGACATTGATCATCGTGGAGAGGATAGGACTTCGTCACATATTTCAACAATTTACATTCCTCAACCGAATGCTAAGAAAGTGAGTGTTGCCCGGGACTGTTGAGTATAAGCTTCTCCACATAAAACATAATAAGAATAAATGAAAAGTAA
The DNA here is from genome assembly GCF_017654505.1 of Polyodon spathula. Classification (NCBI taxonomy): domain Eukaryota; kingdom Metazoa; phylum Chordata; class Actinopteri; order Acipenseriformes; family Polyodontidae; genus Polyodon; species Polyodon spathula. Next base: position 2,959,827 of record NC_054574.1, on the reverse strand, counting down.
TCTTTACCGAACCTTGATAAGTAACTAAAGTGTTAGCTCATGTTCAGTGGTGGTAGATGAGCTGAACGCACCGCAACAGTGTTCCGGTACTATTTTCTATAGGCATAATTGGCAAACCAAGTCACATGACTCACATCTCCAGCATAACTGTCTGATTCAGCCACTATTCCTCGATGCAATTGAAAGAACATTGGAATCCTCTTCTATTACAAACTGCTTATTTAAGAAGGCTAACAATGCTGACCAGGACCACAGCAACAGTGGAATCCTCTCAGCTATGCCAGATCTTGGCTCGAGTCAGACATCATCGTTCTGCCACTGATACACAGACACGTAAAGTGCTCTGAAAAGATGGGAAAAGAAGTTTTGTGGAAATACTTGTACAATAATTATTTTTAAGAAAATCTATATTTTAGTGGCGTTCTGAATATTTAGGACGACACCACTGCTCAGGTTGCAGTGAGCAGATTCATGTAAAAGTGCTATTTGTAGACACGTATATTTAGATAAGCGCAATTTAAAAGTGTAAATATTATAAATAAAGTTATAAATATGTGAAAGGACATGTGTGTGGTTGTTGTTTACCAGGAAGGGAGACTCAGACACAAAAGGTACAGTGAAGCACTAAAGCACACCTTTAATAATAAATAAACAAAACACTAAACAGACAAGAACAAAACACATTAACAAACAAAACGGGCCAAAATAACAGGCTATACAAAAAGTCACATAATACAAGACAACACAGAACACGAAAACACACCACATACCTCTAGCATCAACATCAACTCTAACAAGTAACCACAATAACACCCATGGAGCCTTAATTAATCATTTAATCACTCATTCAATTCCTGGCTCCTGCCACATTCCCACTTGTTTTTGCAGGGAGGATTTTGACTCCCTTCCTTTTTTTTTTCAGGGGAGCGTCCTGGTTTCACTTTTGAGAAATATGGTCACCCTAGTATAGTATATTAAAGTATAACATGGTAAACTAGGGGAAATGGATTGTATAACTATGGGAAAAACAAGGGAAAACTCCAAAATTGCCACATTTACTGTGGTGAACTTTTCTAAGAATTGACAAAAGGGTAAGAGTGAACATAGAATTCCAAATAAGCAGATAAACTGACATCTTGTTCCTGTTTCCTGGTGCTGGTTTAATTTAAAACTTATCTGCTCTATCTTGTACTTACTGCTGTGGTTGCTAGGAGATTAGAAGAAATGTGTAGAATCTCAGATTATGGGATATCAGGCCTGCTTGCTTTAGAAGCACTGCAAGGTCTTGATAGAAAAATCACCATTCAAGTATCACTTTAATCAAAAACATTGACAACCATCTTGGATTTATAAAGCACATTTCACAGTGAAGACATCTGAAGGGCTTTAAGGCATAACACCTTAAAAGAAATGTAGCAATGATAATAATTAAAAAAAAAAAAACGAAGCAGAACAGAAGGACAAGTTTAACAGTTTGGTCAATTCAAAAGCCTTTAGTCTAGATTTTTTTTATTACGATATTATTAAATCCACATTTTTTGAACCCCTGCATATAAGTAGGCTTAAACCTTGTAAGCTATTATTTATTAGGGGCTCACAAAATACCATAATAAATTCAGTGGGACATGTGCTACTTTGATATTACCGACACTGATGAAGTTCTGTGGTACTGGTGCTGTAGTCCTGTGGTACTGGTCTGGCAGTATTTTCCTGGTACTGGTACTGCAGTAGTTCTGTCGTAACTTTCCTTCCCTTCTGAACATCTATATGTAGGGCCCTTCGTTTTTGGTCTATACGATTTTTACTGAAAATACAATACATTACATTAGATATATGTGTTTGTGTTAATAATAAATTATGCTGCATGTCTATGCAAAGTGTTCTGTTTAAAGTAAGTCAATGTAATGGAAGCTATACACAAGCAATACACACACCCCATGTATCTATATGTACCGTTAATTATTCTCACGCCCACCACGTACACATTTCAACCTTCACAGATTGCATGGATAGTTAACAGCTTTCAAAGCAATTACAGCTGATGCTAGTGAACTACATTTCATGCTAAAATGAGTAGAAAAACATCTGATGCTGTAGATATTCTTCTGTCTGGTGTTGATTGCTGAAATGTAATGCTGGCTCCAGGGATCAGCTCATTTTGCCTCCTCAGCACATCAGCACACACAACGGCTGCGATGCTGGGTCCGGGAATCAACCCAGTGCGGTCTCCCCAGCGCATCAGCATGACAACCATCTAGATTGAGCTAAGTAGGGTACATCTCTGGAGTCTTCAAGTGGGCACCTTCCATCCTCTGTGTTTCGTCGACTAGCCCATGACACCTCAAGAGGGCTGAACAGTGATTCTGGCATCCCAGCATCACCCCCCCTCCATCCCCTACTCAGCTCAGCCCAGCTTACTTACCCGTACATCAGGGTTGCTTTCTTTCTATTGTACTTGAGATCCCCATCCAGAATCTTTTCGTCTCAACCACAGCCAGTTGCTGCTCCTTTCTGCTGCTTCAGATCAGTTCTTCACTGTGCGATGCAACTCTTGGCCACTGAATCCGAAGTCTCTGAGAAACCAGGTTGTAGAGTGTGCCACAAATCCTCTACAACCCACCTGCACTGGGTAAACTCGGACTCTCCATCCTCTCTGTTCCGCTTCAGCAGCTAGTTGAGCATACTGAAGTTTCTTCCTACCATACACCTCATCCACAGCATCCTCCTATGGCACTGTTAACTCTACCAGATGAACAAGGCCTGCTGATCCAGACCACAATGTCTGGTTGAAGGTTAGTGGTGGCAATTTCAGGTGGAAAAATAAGCCGTTGACCAACATCCAGCATTTTCCAGTCTCTAGCAGCTTTCAGAGAATATTTTCTGCATTTGGTTACATCCAAGACTGCAGGAGAATGAGCCTCGGAAAAGACACTTTAAAAAACTACTGCCAATCGATGTAGGACTTTTGGAATTTACATTGAAACCCCTTATATCAAGCATCTGGCAGGGCTTCATAACCCATATGGAATAATATATATATATAATTCATATATGTGTACTATAGTAAGTTCCATATAAGTTTTTGTTGTATGACCCATATAAGTGTTGTGCTATAATTATGGCCACTTTGTTATCAGACAACGTTTAAAAAAAAACACAAATACTTTATTTAAGCAAACTTCATGCATGCACTGTAGTGCAAATATGGCCAGTTTCTTATCATTTGTCTTATACAAGACAGTATTGTTCTCATATGTGCCTCATACAAGCAAAGTCATATGAACCTGTGACGGGGTACCCCCACCCCTGTGTATTATGGGTTAGTTTCTGTATTATTAAAATGTAGGTTAAGTGTGTTAAAAACTGTTTTCTTGTTATTATTGTTTGACAGCCTGTATGGGGTTAAAATGGCCAATCCAGATAAGTTTGTGAGAATGCGTGGTCAGCAGTGAGTGCTTGTTAATAAACTGCTATGAGAAACCCTGTGCGAATGTGGTCAAGGTATAAACTAGGTAATTAATAGCCAGTTAACCCTTCGACCACAATATAACAACAAGCAGCTTTGACTGAACTTGGTTAGTGTGTTCAGGGGTGGAACGAGAGTCAGGAGTGCGGTTAAACACGAAACCAGAGAATAACAATTGCTACGTGTGCTAGTGTAGACTAGCACAATACTTGGGTTTGTTCTGTGTCTGTTTGTTAGTTTGTTTTGGCCATCGTGCCTTTTGTTTTCAGTTATTCCATTTTGTACAACCTTTTAATTTGTAATTAAAACATGCGCTACAACACTTCCATACCCCAATCCTGAGTGTCTTCCTCCTTGTCTGACATCACCCGCAAGCCATCCGGGTCACAGATCCATATAGGCATTATGGTACAAATATGTCCACTTTCTTATTAGAAAACATATAAAAAAGCACTTAAAACAAATGTTAATATGAAATAATGCTAAATACTAAGTCTCTCTGAACCACTGCAATTATACTGTCTACTCATTCAAAAGTAATTCACCTAAAAAAAACACAATGAACAAATGTAAATTACTTTTACTGATGTAAAAGTACAGTAGATGTAATTCTGAAGTAATAAACAGTAGGCAGTTCTTGTGCTTAGCTGATAACTTGACGTGAGGAACTACCTTTCCTCTCAATTCACAACATATGTGTTAAATATATTATACATATGTCACAAATGACCAGAGTTTTAATTGTTTTATTCACTGGTGGTTTTATTTGTACACTGTTTTAGTTGCACTATTTATTGTATTTTTACTGTGTGTTATTTTTATTATATCCAAAGGCAGACCCCAAGAAGAAGTTTAACTGATGTGTTTTTATCCTTTTAATTATTTTTTCATGGGCACCTCAATTATAATCAGGTGCAAGCCATCAGTGCCACTTGATTAGTGCCCCTATGTAACCAGAACCAAAAGAACAGGGGGCAAGAACACAGGGGGAACATACTGGAACCGGATTGGGGCAATTTTGGACATGGAAGGAAGAGAACCAGCATTGAAGCAACAAATATATTGAAGAGAAGCGAAGGAAACAAAACGGCACAACTAAATGCAAGTTATGCAAATGAAAGTTAAATACTCTTTGCATTGTCGAGATTAATTGTTTCGTAACGGACTGCGAGGTGAACTCGTGTTCTAGTTATGGTTAACTGTTACACGACTCCAGTACATAAGGACTATGAATGTAATATGTATACTGGTCGAACTGAAAGATATCTTTACTATATTACTAGTGCTGGTGCATTGTAGTTTGTCTGTATCCAGGGCTTGTCTTCCCTCCGTTCCAGAAGAATTGTGGAGAAAACGGACAGCTGTATTACCTGCAGACCCCCCGAGAGGCGAGGCTCTCACCCACTGGAGTTAAGCATCAGTGGCTGGGTTGGAAGACTAATGCTCTTGTGTGGAGGGGCTGAATGCAGGGTGTATGAATTAGCCCCACTCAGAGTGTGATACGTGAAATGGATGGTATGAAGGATGGATTGTTTTCACTGTTTTTCCAGGTTCGACCTCATAGAGGGAGGGAGGAAGCACCCCCTGGAGGCGGGTGTGGGATCAGGATGCAAAGTATTGGCAAGGAGCCAGTTGGACTTTCATGGACAAAGTAAAGTGCCTGTATTATGGTGAAGACCACTTTGGAGAAGATTGCCTTTTGTCCTTTGAAGAACGAGACACTGCAGCCATTGAAGGTCAGGTGACACTATTGTATTGTGGATGTAATTAATCTACCTCCTCAATAGTGTGGGGCATTTTGGAATCCTCCGGTGGGACTGAACTATACTTTTTTACTTACCTGAATACTTACCGTCTGGATATTAAATTATAATATCCCTTGGAAAACAATTGTTGTTTTAGGGGGTATAAGTGTTCTTGTTATTGACATTTCTTTGTGTAAAAACTATGTTCTGTTTTTTTTTTTGTTGTTTGACATAATAAAGAACAACCATTTAACTTGCCTGCCTGTGTGGTTCTTGTTTGCTCCGGTTCTTCCATTTAGTTTTTACCTCCGCCTTGTGCCACGCCTTTCCTGTTCTCTCCTCTTCCTGTACCTCACCCTTTTCTTTCGCTCCTCCTCTTTCCTTTCTCTTTTCCACTCACACAGCTCCTCAGTCTAGTCCCTCCCTCTGCTCTAGTATCTAATGCCACAAAATACTATTTTTGAAAATTACTTTAGTACTGTATAATACCATGTATAATACCATAATTACTACTATATAATAACACATTTATTCTGATTAACAATAGTATTTTATAGGTATGATAGAACATTATACAAAATACTATAATTACTGTATGACAACAGAATGTTCTATATAATACTCTGGTACAGAAGGTACTATAGTATTCTATATGCTCTATAGAACAATGTGATAGAAATACAATGATTATTGGTAGTAAATCTCCCTCCCGACCTGTGAGGGCGCTAAGCAGCGAGAACAAAATTCCCTGGACGAGCTGGCCCGACAGTTTTTTTCCAGGGTTCAAGGGAAGTCGGCCAGCCTGGAAGGGGGCGAGACTCTGTTGCAATAACGCGTTGACCTGGAAGGGAAAAGACGTGGCAAGGGGTCACCAAGGGGTCATGTGAACCCCAGTCTGTACTGATGTATTACCGTATTTTGTGAGCCCCTGAAAAATAAGCATTGAAAAGGTGCAAGCCTACGAGATCATTAACCTTTGTTTCACATCTGGTAGCTTGTTATATTGTACATAGCAGATGCTGCAAAGAGAGAGGCAGCCCCAGTTTCATGCTGGAACAAGATGACACGGAAGTCAGTTCAAAGCAGTTTTATCTTGGGCTGCTTCTGATGGAAACAAACGCTTTCAAAATGCTTTCAACTTGGTCCCAATAGCAAATGGAAAGAAAGCAGTAATTTCCACTGGGTCAGAGAAGTCTAACATTGTAACAATCTATCAAAGTAGAACACAGACACTGGATGAGAGCTGAATGCAATCAAAGATGCACAATGCATCAACGTCTTCTTTACCAGTGCAATACACGTTGCACTGCTAGAAGGCTGTGTGGTCCAGTGGTTAAAGAAAAAGGTTTGTAACAAGAAGGTATCCTGTTCAAATCCCAGCTCAGGCAATGACTTATTGTGTGACCCCGAGCAAGTCACTTAACCTCCTTGTGCTCTTTTGGGTGAGACGTTGTTGTAAGTGACTCTGCAGCTGATGCATAGTTCACACACCCTAGTCTTGTATCTTGTGAAGCACTTTGTGATGGCGGTCCACTATACAAGGTGCTATATAAAGATTATAATTAAACAGTAGATGCCCTCTTCTTTAATACATTGCCCTCCATATGTATTTGATATTACTTGACAGCAAGCATCTCAGTAACATGCACACACCGCCACGGTTGTGAATTCAAAATTAGAGCCATCAGCATTACTAAGAAATTTGACAGAGCAAATCAACAGTATGCACATAATAGTATAGAATATGAAATCCCAATGCATAGTTTAATGAAAATGGTAAGTGCACCAGAGTATATTACAACGATTTACAGCATGTGGAATAACTTCTCATGTTCTTTAAATGTGACAGGCATTTCCATATATCCCCACAATCTGCTACTCTCAATAACTTATGCTAAACAATAGAAATACCAAGATTCATCACAGTTAGATAAACAGTTTTCCATATGTACAATGTGCAGTGTGACTTATGCACGACTGCCACTATATCCCAGTTACCAGGGATTCCATCTCCTGCAGGGCATATCAAGTGTCAATGTGGACGTACTGCCGCTGATGCTAAGTGTTTGAGAATGCATGTTAAATGAAGGGATTTGGAGTGAGAAGGGAGGGGGGCACCTGTTTGTTAAGACAATAGAAGTGACTGTTTCCATTTGTAAACACAGAAGAATGCAAGCTTGGGATTGCATTCATTTCTGCTCAGGGTTCTTCTAAGCATCTGTTATTAACACGCTGGGCTACGTCGCGGATCAAATGGTTCTTTGTCTCCAGATAGACAGACAGACAGACAGCACTTTAAGAAAATCTGTTTGTATTCTAAGTATACTTTTCCGTTTGATAAGTCACACAGTTGAAGATCTTCATGGGAGCATTTGGCTCTGGCATTCCTGCAAGTTGGGAAGCAGAACTGTCAGAGACTAAGTCACCTCACCCTGCTCTAGTGACAAACTGCAGGGCTGTTTTTTGTCCTCCAGGGGCCAGTAACTTGCCAGCATCTGCTGCAGAGCTTCTGGGTGTAAAAAGATGATTATGTTGGGGACTGGAAGATGCCCACTGACCTTCAGTTCTTCTGAGATTGTGTGGGGAGTTGCTGAGGTGAGGTAATTTAAATGCATATCTGTTACGCTTCTAGGTAATTTCACTTCAGCAGTGTTTTCTGTTTGATTGATTAGTGCAGGAAAGAAGCCATTGAAGGAGTTTCAGCCTCCAGGTAAGTGCAAGACTAACTGAAAGCATGGCTTGCAAACAGAGAAGAGTAGTACCAGATATTGTGGTCTAAAATACAATTCAAGTTTACTGTAACATGTGTGTCTTTCAAAACTGCACATCTGAGACTGGCATGAACGGAAGTGCACAACAGGTAAGATTTATGGAATTATTTTGTTTACGAACAGCCAGAAACATTCCGACTGTTTATAAGGTTCAAGAAAAGTTTGAAGTTTAAAGTGACATTAAATCTATGCACAAACATGGTAAAAAGCATTTGTTATTCAGACTGTAGAGATACATTATCATACGCCATTATTAACATAGACTTTCTCAATACATGAGTGATCCTGTGTGCATATTGTAAATTTCAGGATTTTACAATGCCTTCATAAATACTGTACTTGCATATAATGAGAGAAAGATCTTGATCTACAAGCCCTGCCCACCCTAGCTGACGGTCGGGACAATGATCAGCCTATCTCTCCAGTACCTTCATCTTCCCCTTTGTTTTAGGTGCCATGAGCCGGGTCACAAGACCCTGATGGAGTGTGACCTCAGGTGGTAGGGACAGGTGGCAGGGGGCTTCCTATCTAGTGTCCGTGCAGGTTGGACAACAAAACACCCACGTGTTAGTGGACTCTGGATGCAGGCAAAGTTTGATTCGACTTGCCCTACCACTAATACAGGATGTCACTGCGTCATCAGACAGCCGATGTAATCGTCGCAGTCATAGAAAAGTTACCATACTCGATAATATTGAAAAGGGTTCAGCCCAACAGAGGTTACAGTACCTCCTGACCTTGATACATTAGCGTTTTGAAACCAGGATGTCGATATGTCTGAGGAGCAAGATGGGGATAGCTCCCTTAGGTCCTCAAAGAAACAGAGGCGAGGTATCTAGGGCAGGATGGTGAAGGATTCGAACCCAATCGTTAGCCATATTTCTCTGTAAAAAAACAGCTGTTGTTCTGGGTGTCTCGAGTGTCAGGCATGGGGCAGGTGGTGCAGCAGCTGCTGGTTCCCCATCCTTTTCATCCCTTGGTCCTGGACCATGATATCCCATTTTCAGGGCACCTCGGGTGTGAAAAGACAAAGTAGGAGGTCCTGGCCAAATTTTAATGCCGGGGAATCTACAATGACTTTACGAAAATATGTGGCATCCTGTTTGAAATGCCAGTTAACGGCTGCTAAAGAGGCTAGAGGGGAACCCGTAGTGCTGCAACTACTCGCTTACGCTCCATTCGATCGGAGTGGGGTGGATATTGTGGGCCCGTTGGATGGCGCAGACTTGGAGTATCGGCTCATTTTAGTAATAGTGGATTGCGCGACTTGATACCCTGAACCTATTCGATGCGAAGCATCAGTGCACCGTCGGTGGGAAATGAATTGGTGAAACTGTTTCCTCAGGTAGGGGAGGGGAGGGGGGGGCAGGCAGGCAGGGTTGACTGTGAGAGCAAGCCGGAGTGAAGCAAAGCACGAAAAACATAAACAAACCACCAACTTGTCAGTTGATTGCCTTTCCAGGATGAATAATGCCGCCAAGGGATGGAGAACCACAGGGGTTGGAGTGCCACCGAGCAGAGAAACCTGGACTGAGAAGCGAAACCTGGACTGAGAAGCAAAACCTGGACTGGGAAGCGAACTCAAGAGAGACCATGTTCTTTAATAAATACTTTGGGCACTTTGTGCACTTGTTCACTGTAAATATGTGTGTTGGCCCAGTAAAGACTCATTCACTAAACAGTGGTAACGTGTCTTGCATGCAGAAAGTCCCTTTACTGTGTGCTTTGTGCACCTGCTGTATTCACTAACCAGTGGCAGGCAACCTAGCGCGTGGAAAAAGTACCATGTTCAAGTCATTTAAATATAATGAATAATGTTATTGTGTGTAAATGTATGCAAATTACGTCACAAAATACAGCGAGGGTGGTATTTGATATGCAAACCATATTAATTTAAGGACACTAACGTTACTAAGTGCCTCAGCATGTGTTAAAAGTACCGCTTATTGAAACTAGGCAGTGTCACAGAACCAGCAGAAGAGCTGCACAGGAGAGCGAGAAGAAGAGTCAGGGAGAGAGTATTACTGCTTGCTTAGATACACTACATCTCGACTCTAACCACACAACAGTAGTAGGTCAGGATATCATTAAGATGCTTGTGGAGAATGCCATCGATTTCAGTTGTGCGTTCCAGTGTTCCAATGCAAGCCTACTCGTACATCCTCAGACAGTCCGGGATATATGAAGATTACGAGGCAGGTGTATATGCAACACTTTTGACTATGTTAATATATTTATATAGTCACCATGTACTTGTGATATTAAAGTAGGCTATGCTTAAATAGCTCTAATATATATCTCCAATACATGAATGTACACAGAGTGGAGTTGAATGCAAGCAATCACACACATCTAATGTTAAAGTGACATTTCGACAAACACCTTTTGAAATATAAATAGTGAGCTTTCAATTGTCTGAGTGAGTGCTTTGCTGACTTTTGATTAATATTACAAAATAAATCAGAGGTAGATCAAGCTGAACAAACAAATATTTATTTGAGTTGCAGAGTTAAACTTAAATGTTCCATTAGCAATGACTGTCTCTGCTTTGACTGTCTCGCAGGACGCTATGCTTTGGGACAGGACCGCCCTCTACCTACTGAGCGCATTTATTTTGTCCTTAAGGTTTCATTGAAGTTAATGTTCTAGCTGATTAAGCACCAAAAAGCCTTTCTTTATTCCCCACCACTTCTTCTGCTAATATATTTAGCTCCTGTTCTGTAAACTTTTGATTCCTCACTCTGTCCTACTTGGTCGCTGTCATTGTGACAAACTCAGAACCGTACTTAACTTTTCTTTTGACCGCTGGTTCGTTTTTGCACGCTTTGTGGCTAAATGTGGTCATTTACCGCAGTTTAGTGAATGAGGTCCTTTGTGTTATACTGAAACCCAGGACTCTGCCTTCCCTCCTTTGCATATACTACACTCCATCACAAGCCTGCTTCACGTTCTCATCTTTTTACTTTGTATTGTAGTTCCTTTTTGTACTTTGTCTAATTCTCACATCTTTTTAAAAATCTTTTCTTTTACGTCAGTGTAATGTTAGGATATGGAATGGGCTATCTAGTCATGTTGTTGGGGCAGAATCACTGGTATCTAATTTATTAAAGTTCTGTGATACATGAAAACTGGTCAAGCTTAGATTCTTCTGTTCTTAGGCTTCTTGGGGTGACTGAACCCACTGAGAATGATTGCAGACACTGTAAAATAGCAAATGTAAAAAAAAATCAGTTGACATTTGAAGCTACTGAAAGACTGCTTTCCAGTGTATGCCAAATCTATCTGAATATGACTTTGATCAGGAGTCAGTCACCAGATAAGATTGAAATGCTTTAAAAACAGTAGTGATCCTGACAGTGATCTTGAACAAGTCAACAGGCAGATACTCAGCAGGAGCCACTGGCACCAAGTCAAGCAGCAGCAGGGACGATAACAAGACCTGCCAGGGAAAAAAAAACTTGTGAAGCAAAAAAAGTAAAACCCTTTTTCTGCTACTATTTTAATAACGTGAAGATGACTGGAAAACTGCAGTCTTAAAATAATTGTAGCTATCAAAAATAATTCCAGAATTCTTTTTTGCCCTTCCATCATCCATAGGTCTGAAATGTACAGATTTATTTAAAGAAACACGTGTGCTTTCCTTTTAAAACAGACATCTGGTACTACACTGTTAAAGAGTAAGCAGCAGGTTCTTAACAATATAGTGTTACACGTCCCCACATGCTGCTACAACTGTTTAAATAACACACCTGTCATTTTCATTGTTAACATCCTGACAACTTTTTACACTTACAACTTTAAAGTCTGTTTCAAAGCTTTTTTCAAAATGGCCACTCTAGTGCACAGATAGTGTAAGGATTAATGTCCACATTGTCACGCAGGTAACACGGCAATGACGATCCATGATGTGGTACGGAACAGAAAAGCCAGTGCGCTTTTTTTTATCGCTGTTTCTGCAGTGATTTAGAGAACAGATCTCAAACCCCAGTGCACTAGAGTGGCCGTTTTGAAACAGACTTTAAAGGATAAAAGTTGTTAGAATGTTAACAATGAAGAACAATGACCGGTACATTATTTAAACTTGGGGATGTGTGACGCTATATTTTCAAAACCCTGTCTTTAACCAACCAAAGGCTTCTCCTGACATGCGTTGCAGCCAGTAAGAACCTTGGCCCCAAAGACACTGCGAAAGACAAATGATCTAGGAAGTGCAAGTAAGCAAACTGATAACTTTCTTTAAAACTAGTGTACGCCAGATTTCATGTTTCTTTCAAATCTGCAGAATTGAGACCTATACAAGATTTATTTTGTTAGCTGCATTCACTTTTACAATTTAGCTTTGTGAGGAGAAACAGTTCCTGCCGCTTTTGCCTCCCAAACCCATTGCCAGAGCCAATGCTCCCTCTAGAATCCCCTGAGAAGACTTGACACAGCCAGTAACCTGCACTCCCCCGACTGCAGGACTCAGCTGCACACCGCGTGCCTTTACCAAGGGAGACACATGCAGGGAACACAGGCTTTGGGGTGTTTTAGGTTCAAATGTAACATGGCTTGAATGAAATGACTTAAAATGAATAACATTTGATGTTACTGTACTTTTTTAAGCTAATATAATTTTAAATCAGAGCATTCAAGGTAGACTGTCATACATTATGCCAAATTACACTGTTGGACATTAACATTCACATTTTTCATTACAGTCCGTGTACTTCACAAATTAATCATAAATAAAGGTTATGTCCAAAAAATTTATTTTTCAAAAACAGTTTTAGAAGGTAATAAATGCAGTATTTCAACTGACCACAAGAGGATGCCAAACACTCATGCTGTAAAAATGTAGTTGAAAATAAAAAATGATTGGTTGTTAAATACGTCCAATAGCAAATCACTCTACCTGCCGAATATAAACTGCATTAGCCAGTGATTGGTTTGAACTAAAAGCTATTCATTTTTCTACACGCAGGTAAAAGCTGTCCATACAGACTTTACATGGGCTGAGGAGTTGAAGCTATAGCTCAGTCAACCGGAAAAAAAACTCACATTTTAATTAAATTCACATTAGCTGTGACAGTGGACTTCAAAATGTAGCTCAAAGAGAGGAGTGTGTGTGTTTGTGTGTCCATTATTACCTCACTTTGCAGGGGACACAGTGGCGGGCGGCTGTTGTACGTACGAACGTTACACTTCACACATTTTACATATATGTGGAGAACCACGTGTCCAATTCTCATGACACTTAGTATTATCATTATTTAGCATTAGTTATTGAGAATATCAGATTCTGGATACATACAGAGGTGACTGACTGTCTGTACATCTATTCTTCTGTATATTAATCGGTCATTTTTGCATGTATTTGGAGAACCGCTTCTCCAGTTGTCATGAAACTTGATATTAACATTATTTAGTGTAAGTTATTGAGAGAATTGGATTCTGGAGTATACATAGGGGTGTCTGTATGTCCGTTCATCCATCTGGCTGTATATCACGTGTACATTGTTTCATTAATCTGGAGAAATGCTCAGCAAATTCTACAAATATTTGTAAAAAACCGGATAGATGCCATTCAAAGTGTGTGCAAGAGGCTAGGAGAGTATGTTGAAATTTTTGTGAAGATTGGAGCAAAATGAAGGTAGATTGTGACAACACTTTAACAGAGAACAGAAACCAAGACCAAGTGACACACAGTTGGAAATTGAGCGGAGACAGACTCAGGGCAGAGGGAAGGACCACTTCACCCAATGGTGAGGGTAAGGAATGTGTTACCTTGCCATGTTGTTGGTGCTGAATCATAGGGATCTTTTCAGACCTGACTCATTTTTTAGATCAATCAGCTACTCGGAACCAGATCAGCACTGATGGGAAGAACGGCCCCCTCTTCTTCATACTTTTTCTTCTGTTCTTTAAGACAGACAGAGAGACAGACTCGATCAGTGCATACCACACATTTGCATCAGTTGAAATAAATTCACTGCAATTAATAGTAATTTCAAATTTGAGCAATCAAATTATTTAGGAGATTTATGCAGAGAAGTGATTTTAAGTAATTGTTTGTAATGCTTACTAATTTAATTACTCGATAATTAGCAACAAATATGGTTAATAGATCCAAGTAAATTAAAAGCAATTTCCAGTTATTTCATACAGTAATTTGTATTTATTATACAGTACATAAAACAAGTAGGCTAACAACTGTTAGTCTCTTCCTCCTTTTAACCCTGATGATCGGCTGCAGCCAATCTATGAGCTCCTAGTCACGGTACTGCTGTAACTGGGTGGAGACTGGGTGTGAACCGGTGACCACACACACATATAGCTAGCAACTTCCCCTTTTAAATTCACCTTTTTGTATTCAATAAAAACAACTTCAGAGTATGAGTTGATTGTATTTTATTTGCTGTCGGTACCCCCACACCAAGTCTAGCCACAGTATTTTCAGTTTAAGTAGGACAGCTTGAGTGACCTTCCTTCATAGGGGAAGTACAGCATCAGACACTGTCAAGCTTTATTTTAACTGTTTATTGTTTGTCATTTGTTTATATGGCATAGGCTATCTATTGTATAGAAGCAATGGTCCCTGAGTGATACCATTTCTAGTGGATCTCCTCCAAGCATGTTAATAATACTTAGCATTAGACATGCCCTTACCTCTCAGAGAAAGCATTGTCTTTAGTTGAAGGGTATGCCATTTGTCTTTGAACTTTGAGGTTTGTAGTTCATTGCCAAGCCATTATATAAGAATTCTGAAACAGGTATTAATATCTGTGCTTGCATTATAAGCTGCAGCATGTATACTGGCTTGTGAGACACGTGATTCTCTCTAAAGTTGCTCTGGATCCTGGGGCACAGCGAGTGGTCATGGTGACGAGCCTCACATTGAACCTCCCTGAGCCTCGGTGGACTTGTGTTTACACTCGAGGACGACCTTTGATTAAAAGGGGGGGAGAATGGAATGGATCTCCTTCCAGCGGCTGATGAGTTGATAACACTGACCTGCTGTATATACTGATAGGCCATTGTAATGGCTCTCCTCCCAGCGGCTGATGAGTTGATAACACTGACCTGCTGTATATATTGATAGGCCATTGTAATGCATCTCCTCCAAGCGGCTGATGAGTTGATAATACTGACAACAGTATAATACACCTACTACTCGACTACAAAGATTGCTCTTTAGTTCAATTATAAGACTTTTGTCTGTAAAGGTTTGCAGTTCACTTCCAGCCCTAGCCTCTCCATTCAATTCAATGGGTTGATATGCCAGTGAGCGTAGCTGGTAGGTCAGTGGGGGTACATTATACTGCCTGCAACTGCAGTACTGTGATTTGTGCTGTAAAATAGTACCTATATTCACAACCCTCTCAGCAGAAAACCTAAAAGTGGGGAGCCCTCTAGTTGGAGACTCTTGCAGAAAGAACTTTATCAAGAGCCATCCTTGATCTATCACAGAAACTAATGAGCAACATAAACACAAGAGGGTCTTAAATGAAAGCTCCCTTCTTCATCTCCCCTGTTTAAATGAGACTTGACTCTGCTCCCCAGAGAAATGGGATTTGTTCGCTACTGCAGGCCCTTGAGTTGGAAGGCATCCATGCATTAAATTGGTTCTCTGTGTGAAATCATTTGATTGTGCAGCAAAGCCAGCCTTGGACGTGACAGCACAGCACCTGGTTAACTTGCTGAAAATTGTACCTGGATACCACATCATCTTCACTGTGGCCAGTCAGTGGTCTCTGCTGCCAGACACCCCAGACTTTTATAGTTGCTGCCTGTTTTGCTGCTAAGCTAAATAGAACAGTAAAGCCTTATCAAAGCTTACCATGGTAACTGTTTGTCTATGCCTTATGTAAGAAAAACACACACCACTAATATGTAAAGGTATTAAAAGTAAGGTCAGTTTATTGTAGTAATAGAATACAAACAGAGCAGCGAGCTCCGGTCTTAGTAGAATGGACTCCTGAGCACCAGGCACTGGGTTGAGTCTTCCTTTATACATAAGAGAGTTTCATCCCTCAAGCACAAGACATGCAGCATTTCAAATACAAACAATTTCCAAGTATGGTGGTTAATAAGTAGTTTCATTTCTACATGCGTAGCTCTCAGAAATATATAATTAAGCAAAAAATATGCAGATAAGAAACAGATAATATACTGTGAGAATGGAAGACAGGGCAGCATGACTCCAGTTGTTTTCAGCTTTGCACAATAGGTTTTCATCGGTATTCTGGGTTACTGTGAGATTCTGTCTCTGCTCATCCCATGCCCCTGACAGTAAGCTAAGAATAGACATTATCAAAACTGTACTTGCGTGACACAGAAGAATAAGACAAGACAGAATTTAATGCATAAATCTTCCACGTATGGGTTTTTATATAAACCCTTTATTGTGCAGTACAAACTTTATAAAAATAATCTTACACCTTACCAAGCTTTCAATAAGCTTTATTACACTTTACTGTGCTTTTACTAACTTTTATAATAGTTGAAGCTGTTTGCAACCACATGACATGACATTAAAGTATTCCAGTCCCCTGGGTCGACATTGAAAACAGCGGCTGAATGGAGAGAAGTGCTTTGTGGAAAAGTGCAGAGCAGTTTAGAAGCAGTAAAAAGAAATTCAATCTTTAACTGCTTTAAATACAGAAAATACAGTAACTTGGGAAATGACTACAGCTTAAATTCTAACTGCTGTCTTTTTCTGATAACAAGCTGAAACTCAGGCCAGCAGATTACTTTTAGATTCAAACTCGGCGCCATTTTGAGACAAAGGGGCGGAACTGAAAAAGCACGCACACACACACACACACACACACACACACACACACACACACACACACACACAGAAGCAAGGCAGTCAACTAAAGAGTTGATCGTAGATTTAAAAAAATAATAATTTAATCGTGTAGTTTTATTTTTTATATAAAATAAAATCAACCAATAGAAGCCCCACCCCTTGTTCACTGTATTTTCCACATACCTCTTTATAGATGTGCATGCTGATAAATTCTCTCCTGGTCACTCGTTTTATCACCAAACTTCTCAATAATGAGATCCAAGTCATTATTTTATTACTATAGCATCTCAAAAAGCTCTGCAAATGTCTGTGATATTCTTTGAGCGCTGGATGCGAAAGCAGCTATCTCCTTTGTTTGTGTCCATCTTATCTCTGCTGTGCAGCTGCTAGCTCTATTGCTCACACGTCCCCCTTTTTTCGGCTTCATTCGGCTCCTATCAGTCTCATTCATCCATTTTCTCTGCTTTTTCCGGAGATAAAACGACTATAAACCTGTGCTTTACGTCTTTTTGATGATGTTGGAAATGGCTCGGCATCGGACTGGGAAGGGAAAATCATAATGTCAGACCTGGTCCGACATAGGAGTGGAAAGGGTTAAACCTGTTTTACACTGAAAAAAAAAATTTTAAACAGCGCGTGTAAAGTAAACGGCATGTGTGAAAATAAATTGGACCCGACGGGCCTGACAAGCGCTGAATAAATTGACCGCAAAGGGTTAAATTAGAACGGAAAGGGGGAGAAATCAACAAAAAAACAGAAGGGAGACCACATCAAAACAAGGGCAACAACCCAGGTAAGATAACTGTTACTTTTATTTATCTAAATTCTAGAAGTCTCAAAAACGAATTTAGAACTTGAAGCTACTGCACTAACAAGTAACTATCAGGTGATAGGTGATACAGAAACTTGGTTATCCGAGAGGGATGGAGACGAATATAACATTAGTCGGTATACACTGTATAGGAAAGACAGGCAGGACAGAAGAGGCAGAGGGGTAGCGCTATAACATCAAAAATAGTTTTGAATCCCAGGTGTTAAATCTGGAAGAAAAAAATGCAAAATCAATATGGGTCAGAATAATGGACAAAAATTTAAATTGAATAATAATAATAATAGGGGCATGCTATAGATTGACAAATTCAGACAACAAGCAAAATAGAAATGCATGTAGTAAAGGAGAAGCCATACTAATGGGGGATTTCAACTTCCCCCATATAAAATGGGAACACGACAGCCGAAATTGAAATGGTAGAAATAACAAATGACTGCTTCCTAACACAATTCGTCAAGGCACCGACTCGATGCCTTGATTTTCCAATAACAAAGACAAAATAACTAAAACAGAGGTCAGAGAACCATTGGCAAACTTAGATCACAACATGGTTTCATTTGAAGTGCTTTTTAAAACCCAAAAAGTAACGACTAAAGCTAAGGTTCATAGTTTTAAAAAGGCAAACTATATTGGAGTAAAACAGAGAAAACATCCACAGAGAAAGGATGGCTATTTTTCAAAAATGTGGTACTAGAGGCACAAAACAAAACAAAAAAACACAGAAAGAGTACTTGAAACAGCAAGCGCATGTCAAAAAGGAAGTTAGAAAGTCAAGAGAGAGATAGAAATGATCGTTGCCAATGGGGCTAAAACCAATTCCAAAAAGTTTTTCCAATATTATAACTGCAAAAGAACATTCAAGGAGGAAGTAAAATGTCTAATACAAATGGCAACATCATAGATGAAGAAAAAAACAATTATATATAAAAAAAATTACAAGTTTTTACAAAGGAGGATGCGGACAACATGCTCCACATGTCGACCTATTCCTCTCTAGTTTTAAATATCTTTAGCAGTCTCTTGAGATGCGGTTGAACTGACAGACTGGAGAATTGCAAACATAATACCGATCCACAAAAAGGGAAACAAAACCGAACCAGGTAACTACAGACCAATAAGCCTGACTTCTATTATATGTAAACTTATGGAAACTATAATTAGATCCAAAATGGAAAATTGCCTATATGGTAACAGTATCCTGGGAGACAGTCAGCATGGTTTTAGGAAAGGAGATCGTGTCTAACTAACCTGCTTGACCTTTTTGAGGATGCAACATCGACAATGGATAATTACAAAGCATATGCCATGGTTTATTTTTATTTCCAGAAAGTTTTTGACAAAATCCTGCATAAAAGATTATTTCTCAAACTGAAAATAATCTACAGTAGGGATTCAAAGAAATGCATGCACATGGATTAGGGAGTGGTTAACATGTAGAAAACAGAAAGTACTGATTAGAGGAGACACCTCAGGATGGAACGAGGTCACCAGTGGAGTACCCCAGGGGTCAGTATTAGGTATTCTGCTCTTCCTAATCTGCATTAACGCTAGAACCGCAGAGATTACATAGACTACACACAGCTGCCACACCTGCAAAATGTGCAGCTCCATTTTAAAATGGCTTCAATAAGAAAATGAAAAACAAACAATTGGATACAACTTAACATTTTTATTTATGAACATCATACATAACATTTTCAGAGCAGAAACATCATATTTACATTGAAAATTACTAACTTTTTTCTTATTTTTTCAAAAAGAGCACATATACAAAAACATGAAAAACTGTAATAAAATAAACTTTATGCAATAAACTTCTGTGTAAACAGATGTAGAAAGCTGTATGCACATATACAATTATACAACATAAATAACTAGTTATAAAAATACCATAAAACAAAAATATACATAACTTGTGCAACTTTCAGTGAAACAGTGTTCAAAGGCTCTGTCTGTCTGTTTAGAGTTCTATTACAGCTTTCCTAGTACAATCTACGCAGAAAACACACTTTTCACTACTGTACCAGTGCATTTGCCACAGACCGCCTTTTCACAACGGGCACAGACAACAAAAGTTCTGTTTTTACTGCATTTAGCAACCTGGCATTGTCTTTTATTCCGTGTGCCAGTGGCGCAGCGCTGGCTGAAGGTTGAGGGGCATTATTAGCAGCATTTTTGTTTTCATTGTTCAAATAAAAAATAATTAAAAAAAAAAAAAAACATGTTCTCATCTCTACACTGAGTGTACAAAACATTAGGAACACTTTCTTAATATATTGCACCCTCTTTTGCCCTCAAAACAGCTTCAGTTCACTGGGGCATGGACTCAACAGGGTCAAAACCGTTCCACAGGGATGCTGGCCCATGTTGACCACAGTTGTGTCAAGTTGGCTGGTAGTTGGCTGTGGATCTCTACTTCGAATAGCTCGTTCCATCTCATCCCACAGATGCTCAATTGGATTGAGATCTGGTGACTAGGCAGGCCACTGCAGTAAGCTGAATTCACTGTCATGTTCGTGGAACCATTCCTGGACAATCCTAGCCTTGTGGCATGGGGCATTATCCTGCTGAAAAAATCCATTAGCAGATGGATACACTGCTGCGATGAAGGGTTGCACCTGATTGGCAATGATGTTCAGATACCTGTGGCATTCAAACATTGCTCCACTTTTATCAAGGGGCCCAATGTGTGCCATGAAAACACATCCCGCACCACCACACCACCACCACCACCACCACCACCACCCTGCAATGTTGACACGTGGCATGACGGATGCATGACTCATGTGTTTTTCTCCATACCCTAGTCCTCCCATCAGCGTGAAACAGCAGGAACCGGGATTCATCAGACCAGGCAATGTTTTTCCAGTCCTCCAGCATCTAGTGTTTTTGTTCCTTAACCCACTGCAACCGCAGTTTCTAGTGTTTTGCTGAAAGAAGTGGAACTCTGTTAGGTCGTCGGCTGCCATACTCCATTCGTGTCAAGATAGGATGAGTTGTGCATTCTTTTATAGGTCTTTCGGCACCAATGTTGTACTGGACTGTCAGTTGACTAACTGTAGCCCGTCTGTTGCTCTGCACAATTCGTGTCAGCCTCCTTTGGCCTTTTTCATCAATGAGCCCTTTTTGACCACTGGCCTGCCGTGGGCTGGATGTCCTTTGGGTGGTGGACCATCCTTGATACACACGGGAGACTGCTGAGCATGAAAAACCCAGTAGCGTTGCAGTTCTTGACACACTCAAACCAGCACGTCTGGCACATACTACCATACCCTGTTCAAAGGCACTTAAATCTTTTGTCTTGCATTAGTTCTGGTCACTTCACTACAAAAAGGATATTGCTGCTCTAGAAAATAGGAGGCACTTTTTTACATAGTGAATTGTGAGAGTCCCCAGTAATGTTGTTGAAGCTGACACACTGGGATCCTTCAAGAAGCTGCTTGATGAGATTCTGGGATCAATAAGCTACTAACAACCAAACAAGCAAGATAAGCTGAATGGCCTCCTCTCATTTGTAACCTTTCTTATGTTCCTATATTATCATCAAAGGGAAAACACTTTTGCACAGTGATTCAATATAGATTTTGGATTGCATATTAAAATACAACAGCTGCTGGATTCACAACTCTTCAGAACAAGTCCAAGCGAGAGTGTTCTTGGAGATTCAACTATTGTATTTCTCGGTATCCCTAAATGAAATACCAAGCTGCAGAGATCAATAAAATTCAAGGAACGAGAAAAAAGACAATGGCTGATGACTATTTGAGTTTCATAAAATGCAGGTTAAGTGCTCCTTTTTACAACACTGAAGACATTAAAAGCTATTTTCATTGTCCAGGTTCACATAGCTTAAAGGGGGCTGATGTATTATTCATTGGGAGATGGTATTTGTGTGGGGGTGTTATACAAGCTATTATGAGGGTTTAATTGATGTCTTGTTGCAGGTTCCCTATCACTAATAGAGTAATGTTCCCCATTAAGCTGGGGGGGGTGCTTCAAAGCCCAACTAACTGTTTGCCAGACCCAGTGAGCTTCAGAAAACACTTATTGACTGAATCAATGTCTAAATGGGTCATGGGTGAATGTTTACTGCATTCTTCCATCGTTCTGCCTTCTGTGCATTTTGAGAAACCAGAAATTGTTCACTTACCAGATTGAAGCTTTCTGGACACTGAGACATAAACTACTGCATCTACATACTGGATACACTAAACTACTACACACTGGATACACTAAACTACTACACACTGGATACACTAAACTACTACACACTGGATACATTAAACTACTACACACTGGATACACTAAACTACTACACACTGGATACACTAAACTACAACACACTGGATACACTAAACTACTACACACTGAATACACTAAACTACTACACACTGGATACACTAAACTACTACACATACACTAAACTACTACACACTGGATACACTAAACTACTACACACTGGATACACTAAACTACTACACACTGGATACACTAAACTACTACACACTGGATACACTAAACTACTACACACTGGATACACTAAACTACTACACACTGGATACACTAAACTACTACACACTGGATACACTAAACTACTACACACTGGATACACTAAACTACTACACACTGGATACACTAAACTACTACACACTGGATACACTAAACTACGACACACTGAATACACTAAACTACTACACACTGAATACACTAAACTACTACACACTGGATACACTAAACTACTACACACTGGATACACTAAACTACAACACACTGGATACACTAAACTACTACACACTGGATACACTAAACTACTACACACTGGATACACTAAACTACTACACACTGGATACACACACTGGATACACTAAACTACTACACACTGGATACACTAAACTACTACACACTGGATACACTAAACTACTACACACTGGATACACTAAACTACTACACACTGGATACACTAAACTACTACACACTGGATACACTAAACTACTACACACTGGATACACTAAACTACTACACACTGGATACACTAAACTACTACACACTGGATACACTAAACTACTACACACTGGATACACTAAACTACTACACACTGGATACACTAAACTACAACACACTGGATACACTAAACTACTACACACTGGATACACTAAACTACTACACACTGGATACACTAAAACTACAACACACTGGATACACTAAACTACTACACACTGGATACACTAAACTACTACACACTGGATACACTAAACTACTACACACTGGATACACTAAACTACAACACACTGGATACACTAAACTACTGCATCTACACACTGGATACACTAAACTACTACACACTGGATACACTAAACTACTACACACTGGATACACTAAACTACTACACACTGGACACACTAAACTACTGCTACTACACACTGGATACACTAAACTACTACACACTGGATACACTAAACTACTACACACTGGATACACTAAACTACAACACACTGGATACACTAAACTACTGCATCTACACACTGGATACACGAAACTACTACACACTGGATACATTAAACTACTACACACTGGATACACTAAACTACTACACACGGGACACACTAAACTACTGCTACTACACACTGGATACACTAAACTACAACACACTGGATACACTAAACTACTACACACTGAATACACTAAACTATTACACACTGGATACACTAAACTACTACACACGGGATACACTAAACTACTACACACGGGACACACTAAACTACTGCTGCTACACCCTAGTGCATGAATGGCTCAGAGTGCCTTTATATACTTTCCCGCGCTCCTCTGACTGTATGACTCACCCTGCACACTGCATGATCATACCTTTACCTGGAACCTGCGCTCCTCTGACTGTATGACTCACCCTGCACACTGCATGATCATACCTTTACCTGGAACCTGCGCTCCTCTGACTGTATGACTCACCCTGCACACTGCATGATTATGCCTTTATCTGGAACCTGTGCTTCTCTGACTGTATGACTCACCCTGCAGACCACATGGCTATGCCTTTACCTAAATGTTTAATGTGTGCCACATGTTTAAAGATTAGAAATATTGATTAGAATAGAATTGTTCTGAAGTGTACTGTAGGTACATGCAGGCCTGAATTTATCTTTGGATTTGAACTCCCTGTAGTTTATCGTCTAACGGTGTCTGTTTTGTGAATACTGTGCTTGTGAATGCTGACAATTTCATTAGAATAGCACTAACTGCAAAAGATGTTTGTCAGAAGGCCTGTGAAGATAATATATAAAGTATCATGCCTTTACCAGTTGACTTGGGACTTTAATGTGATCCATCATTAGATTCAGAACCAAGAACCTTGAAATCATTTAATCAAAATCTAGTGTTACTGCAGGGGAATAATTCAACAATGACTAGAGGGTATGCTAATAGTCAGCAGTAATACGCCCATCTATGAATAACTGCTATTATCAGCAGGATATGGGAGTCACGCCCAATACCAGTGTTTATAAATGTAACTTCATGAATTAAAAAGATCAATCACTTTGTTAGAAGTGCCTGCCTGTTTTTTTTTTTTATCAGCCTTCCACTGGCACACACTTCTTGGTGGGTTTTTTTGTTGTGTGTGTCGTCACTGAGGGGGCATTTAGTGTCTAAAGGGCAGAGACAAAAGCAGAAACAAAACATCACAGGAACTTGTTTACAGCTAATAAAAAAGGGTAAACACTCTAAATCTGATGTATTTGACATAATTATATTATAACATTTATTCTGTTTCATGTGTTTCTTATATGTTTTTACAGCATTTATAAATGTTGAGAAACTAGTGGATACGAACATATGCTATTTCATGAACTGAATGTATCAGCTATACAGTTTAGGCTTTCCAGCTAACACCCCAGTGCATCCTGGTACATTTTAACTGTCTAAGATACCTTTCATAGGAGGACTCAAAATGCACCTCAAAATGCATTGAGGTGTGAGTTGAGAAGCCTGAACTGTCCCAAACTGTCCTAATGTACATGGGGTCATATTGTAACCCTACTCTTAGTTTGCTTGCATTGCCTTCCAGGAAGACTGTCACTGTTTTATGTCCTTGGTCCTTTTACCATGTGTCTATAGGATCATGTTACTGGCTGAAAGCATGTCAGTCAATAGGGGAAGAAGGTGATTGGTTATTGACAGGAAATAAGCCAGTGAAGGAACACAATGCAAGTCTGAAAGTCGGTCTTGAGACCTACATTATATAATGAATGGGCGTGCAGGGTGCAGAACATTTATGGAACTATTGTGTTAGCTACAGTTAATTAAAAAGACCACTTGGGGGGCCTTGTATATTATAAAACCTTTGATTTCATCTCAATTTAAGCCACAGTTCGCACGGACATCACTTCTGTCTGTCACACGATTGCAGCTAGACCACTGGAGTGAGTTTGAACTACAATGCATGAAGTGATGCAGTACCAAGAAGCAGCTGCCACTTCACCTCTTTTAGGTTAATATCTCAGCTAACATAATTATACATTCTAAACTGGGGAGAAAAACAGGGATGGTCTTCAACAGAAGAGGGACCAGTACATATATTGCGAGTGCTAACAAGAGATAAGAACATGGATTTGAAATTCTTTGTTGGCATTCCTTTCAGCAAGCAGATATTTTTGTATGAATCCTGTGCATACATTAAGTACACTGGGGTAGATATGCATATCTTATTTCAGCTAGATTATGGACATGTCCTCATTAGCATACTCAATTTAAAAAAGCAAGTTCGTTTGTAATCAAAACATCTAAGAGCTGTCGTTGAATTTGATTGCAAGGTAAAAATAAATCTCACAATATCTGGAAGTGTTAATTAGTGCAGAGTATGTAATTGACTATCCTCTTAGACACAGTTGTAGTCATAGTATCTGAGCTTGTAAAGATTTTGCACAGAATTCTCTATCCAATTTGATTGCTATATGGTAATAATTGTAGCCGTCAATTATGTATATGAGTACCCTCTTTGCAGGACACATTATAATAAACTGGAACAATCTCTTAAGAGTGCATCCCATGTAAGGTGAAATGGCTAATACCATATTGTGGGGATTATATAAGGGGGCAGAGTTAAGATGGATGCCTGCTGTAAAGACGCATGTCACTGAATAAAGGCCTGTGTTACAGCTCTATTCGATTAACATCTTCATTGGTGAGTTACAACATCACTGGTGACGAGGAGAAACAGCATATGAGACTGCGGAGAAGTATAATAAAGAAATGGCAGTGTTTACTAGCTAGCTTGAGCAATGGACTGAATATGAGGAGAGACTGGTTAGATATCTTGTTGCTTCATCAAACTTTGGCAAGAGTTAAGTGCATTGCTAACAGATCGCTACAACCCAAACCCCTCAGTAACAACAGAGCAGGTCAAGTTTACAGCTGCTTTCATCACCCCGGGGAATCTGTTAGCCTGTTCTGTGCATACTTCTAATCACACACTTCTAGTTACACGCTGGCTACCTGAGTCAACAGTGATTGTAAATATCAAATACGAATTAGGAAATCCCTCCCTCCCAAATCTTACACAGATGAGACCCCTACTCCGGCTGCACGGAAATCATGAAATTCGCCCAATTTTTACAATATTTCATAATTATTTGTATTTTGTACTAATTTTGTAAAAAATCCTATTAACGAAACTGTACAGCTCTACTGTGTGCCTGGATGTACTATTCGCTATGCACACAGTGCTGTGCAGTGATTATGTCATGTCACTATATGCAGTCTAAGAGGGAAATCAAAACACTATACACTGTAAACAAGAAAATGGATGTCTCTAAAAAAAATTGGGCAACCCAGCTGAGATGTGAATACTTACCTAATGATACCGAGTATCACAATCAGGAGATTATGGAATCGGTAAAACAGTCTGGTTGCTTGTCAGTGGTCACAAGATCAGTAGGGGTTACTGTGGCAATGTTGCCCCTCCCCTGTGTGTATTTTGTGTTGTATGTTGCGTGTTGTGTGTTAATGTTGGTGTATAGTCATTGGTACACAGGATATAAATGGGTCTGTGGAACACAAGTTGTTTAAAATGTATATTTGTATTTAGGCACAAGGATTGCACAGCACTTCACGTGCAGGTAAAATGTAATAATATGTGAATTGCACTTTATTAATTCACGTGCAGTTGTACCGAGACTCCAACTGAATGATTGATTAGCAATCGAGTCTTGGTAAAGCTGCATAAAAGCAGCATGTTTTCACTCACTCGGGGTTGTGTGTTCGGTGAGTGGAGAACGGGATTGGAGACGGAGGTAATAATAATAAGAAGAATAGTTAAATATCAGCTCACCATGTTTGTCTGTGTAGTCTGTTTTGTTTGCCTCTTTATTTTGGCGAAAGTGTCGTGTCCTGTGTATTTTGTCTTTACAACCTTTTATTTTCTGTCTGTTTCATTATTAAACGCTGAGGTATAAATGAGGGGATTTTAGTCTCTGTATGCGTTTATTTAGAATCCGCAACTAAGTATTAAAATCATTCCATAGAGGATATGCATTTACACTTTAGCCAAAAATGTAACAATGATAAACTATAATAGGTTTAACCTTACATTATTACCAATTAAGTTAATTGTCACTTTTGGGTATTACAGGTTACACTCAAACAAAATTGCATTTTCTTTATACTGCATTACCCTGTCACATTGGTGTACATAGATCATAACTGGGCTTGCTACTATTTGATTTTAATTTTTTTGCCAAATCGACAATGTTTTTTTTCAATCTTTATTTTTCAATTCAAGCAGAGAATGTGTGAAATTGACCTTAATGCTTTAAAAACAAAAGACTTTTGATGCCACTGAGAAACATCTAATTTAGCGAAACCCCTTTATCATATTCAACATGCAACCAAACTTGCACTTATTATTGTCTGAGCTCCGCCCCTCTCCTGCTTTAGCAAGGCTGGACTCACTGGAAGGCAAAGCAGACGAGCCCGCTTCATCCTGTCGCGGAGTAGCACAAGGGAATATTCTCTAGAAAGTGTCCTGAGGGCATCAGATCATTCGTAATGGTTAGGTTTAGTGTATTTAGGTATTGGGTTAGTGTTAGGTTGATTTTGTAGAGTTGCCTAGCTCTGGAAGTGAAAAGCGGGAGTAAAGGCAAATGGCCTTGATTCATTTAATGCCCACGGGACACTTTCTAGGGGATATTCCTTTATGCTGTTGCTGTAGAGACTTCAGCCACTGGACAGGATATTGTGTGTAATACTCATTAAGTGTTTTCCTCTTGCGCCCCATTCAAATAAAACTATTATCTGTCACCGTATACGTATAGCAACAGCTTAATACAACATAACATGCTGATTTCAAAGTAGGTGCTTTGAATGACAGGCACTATAGCTGGCAAGTATACAGTCGGTGCAGGTCTTGATGATTGACAGTCATTTAAACGAATGAGAGCATTCTCGTGCTGCTTCAGTTAATGAGATCTGTCAGAACAGGATGGAATGACTGACAGTGAAACTACAGTAGGCTACTAAGGGACCACTGTGATGACTGAAAGAGACCCCTAGCCATTTGGGACAGGACAGACAGCAAGTACAGTATAAAACTACACAAACTAGAGATGATTTGTAACTTATTATTTTTGTGAAAATAAAAAATATTGAGTGGTTTTACTGATGTTTATCTTATGTAAATTTATTTCAGTCAAACGTTTTCAGTGGGATGCTCCCTCAGGACCAGACGTCTTTTGGCTGTATTTGAATCTCTTCCTATAAAAATTCACAGGAAATCTATTTTTTACAGTAGAATCTTGGAAATGGAGTCCTTTTTTCAGAACACTTTGGGGAACATTATAAAGTACTTTCAGATATCTATATAGTATATGATATATATATATATATATATATATATATATATATATATATATATATATATATATATATATATATATATATATATATATATATATATAGCAAAGTACGCTCTAGTTTTTTCACCACTAAGTGGTTGCAGGTTGCAGCCGGACATACAGCCAGGAGACAGACAGTGATTTGGTGAGTGGTTATTTATTTATAATATTTACAAATTGTTAGCAGTTCTGTGTCCTGTACAGACAAATAACTATCTTACTTGTTGAACCCATTCTATACTAGTAGTGACACCAGTTCAGCAACTGTCCAGCCGGATAGCTTTCCTTTCCAGGAGAACAAAGGAAACACAGGTAGGTTTGGGGAGTGGTCGGGCCCCTTCCAGGAGAACAAAGGAAACACAGGTAAGTTTGTGGAGTGATCACCCCCCTCCAGGAGAACAAAGGAAACACAGGTAGGTTTGGGAAGTTGTTGCCCCCTTCAGGAGAATAAAGGAAACAAGGGTAGGTTTGGGGAGTTGTTGCCCCCCTCCAGGAGAACAAAGGAAACACAGGTAGGTTTGGGGAGTTGTTGCCCCCTCCAGGAGAACAAAGGAAACACAGGTAGGTTTGGGGAGTTGTCGCCCCCTCCAGGAGAACAAAGGAAATCCAGGTAATGCAGGTAATTGAAAACTGTATCCTCTCCAAAGAACAGCACAGACACACAGGACAATTGGGAGACTGTCTCCCTCTTCAGGAGAACAAAGGCACTCCTCAGTAAAATTGTGTTATCATGATCCCGGTCCTTAAAGGGTTAAAATAAAAAAGTAGCAAGCCTTATTATAACCTATGAAGGTTCGATTCATACTGGGAGCACAAATGTATCCAACACATTTTTGCTCTATTGCAGTGAATTCAGATTAAGAATCAATTCAGGCTTAGTCTACTAGGGCATTATCGCCATTGAACTACTAAAAGGTACATATTTTGTGCACAGTTTTATTCAAAATGTTACACATGTTCTTGGAATTTACACAAGCAATTAAAACTAGTTGATTCAATGTTAGTAACATTTATCTACAGTTGTCTTCGTTAAACCCATAGCCACACTCCTAAAACCTTGGTTATTTAGAAGGTTATTAGCTTGGAAGTCAATTGGTTGGAACATTAAAACCGTGGCTTATTCATTTTTTTATGTCCATACAAAACCTGTTAGAATACACCAGCTTTTGTGTAGGTAAGTTTGCACTAACATTAAAAGCATCTGTCTCAAGAGTCATGCTCATGCGTTTAACTTGTGGTTGCTTGGTAGTGTCGCAAGACCTCTTACTGAAATCAAACTTGCCCTTGTTATGCAATAAATCATTAAGGAGAATAATCCTACAAATGAGAGAATGGGTGACTGACTTTCGTCAGGATGCTGCAAACTTTGCTCCTCTGCCTGTGTTTTGTGTGTGTTTCTAGGATTTTGAAAGCCAGAGGTGCTACCCTGATATGGAGCAACTTCCAATCTAGGCATATCTACCGTGGCATCAGTTTCTGAGTCTGGATGTCTATTAGACATGGTTATACTTTCTAACTTGATTTAAGATTATTTAACCTGCTTTCTGTCCTAACCATGCTGTTCTGCATAGTTAGAAGAAAAAAAACAACACAGCAGTCTTAATATTGATGATGTGATTTATGGAAAGATTACCTTACAGCGCTGTGATTTTCTATTCTAGCCACTCTGTCATGTCGTTAGAAGAGAAAAGCAACTACTTTACAGTTTTTGGTTCTAACCCCACTTGTTATACACAGTAGGAAGGGAAAAGCAACTACTACAGATTCAATTCCAAGTTTTAATTCTTTGTGTCTGTATGTTCATAAACCTGGTACATACTGTACTGAATTAATCTTAATCACGCCAGGGTCACCATTTATGAAACAGCAAACTATAATTGATAGTTTAGAGTTTTATCGAGACTGATTAGTTCTCTATAAAAATATTTACTTGACATGTTACAAGATCAAAGAATTATTATGAACACACATACATACAGTGGATGCAAGGGGTGTTTAATCAGCTGTAGTATTTTATTAACTACACAAATATTAAACAGAAATCACAAATGTCAGAAAGTCAATCTCTTAGTTTTCTAAGCACAAAACCCAAGTCAAACCCCTTACACTGCTCTAAGCAGAGAGCAGGCCAGTGAAGTATGATAGGACTTATACTCTCACACACATACACAGCAATTAAAAAAGTATACTGCTGGAAATGTATTTTCTTCAGTACAGAAAAGGTGTAAAGGAACAGCACTGGCTACAGCAGTCGTGGCCAATATGTGGATCACAAGATATTTTTGGTTGATCGTAGGGCATCAATACACAAGCATAGCAGATTTTTACAGGGTTGATTGCATATTTAAAAATATAATTCCTGACAATACATCAAATGAAAAATGACATTCATTCCAAACAGTAGATAGCGCCAAAAACTGCACTCTGGCTTCCATACCTCAGTAACCCGAGCATCAAGCTTCCTCAACACATTGGTTCGTAGTGTACAGTTTGTGTTTGCTGGTTTCAATAGATCACTTTGTGGTGTGAGTTTAAAAAGATGGGGGAGAGCCTTAGGTGCCTTCAAGTTGTACAGATTTGGATGAAATATCCCAGCTGTTTCAAAGGAGGCAAAGCTGGCATCAAAGCGTAACATTAGCGAAAGGCGGGAGCTGGAAGTTTCTGTTATAAAACTGAACAACAAACCTTATTGCTCTGCAACACCTGTTTCAGTATGGGTCATGCTGGTAACCTGAAGTGCCATATAACCACGAATCATGCTTGTTTTGCAGATACATTTCCACTTGGATCTGCTGAACAGACTGTAAAATCTTCAGTTTGAAACAGCAGCTAATTACTCAGCAGGTGCGAAAAACAGCAATGAATGAAACAGAAATGATCATGATGGCTAGCTTAAGATTGCTTGACTGTTGGCAAAAGAAAAATGTCCATTTACTGATGCAGAATTAGTGAAAGATTGCATTTTCAAAACAGTGAAGATCCTTACTGATGATGCGCATGACCCAGTCACAGTATGGTGTGGGGATAACAGATGGAGGTTTATTGTTCCTTTCTTTTCTTTTTTAATCCAACATAAAGTCAAGAGTTCTACTTTAAATTATAATATCCACAAACAAAAAGAAAATAAATCAAATAAAGTTCAACAAGCAAGCAGGATTCTTCCTTTTTCTTGTCCCTCCAGCTTACAGGATGCTTTTCTCATAGTCTTTCTTGCTGTGGAAACTGGCAACAGCTTACAGCACCTAGACAGCACCTGGACAGCTCTGCAGCAGTCTCAGCACTCTTCCTACACTCTATTTTTGGAAAGCACCTCCGGCGTCCTCTTGATTCAGCAGCCCTGCTTGCAATGAACAGACACCTTTTATACATAGTTTAAAGGCTGGGTGTAGTGTCTATTTTAGGACATCCTCAGTCATCACCCCTCCTTGAGTCAATCCTCACCCCTCCTCGAGTCAGTCGTCACTCCACCTCGAGTCAATCCTCACCCCTCCTCGAGTCCGTCATCACCCCTCCGTCAATCAATCCTCACCCCTCCTCAAGTCAGTAGTCACCCCTCCTCGAGTCAATCCTCACCCCTCCTCGAGTCAGTCCTCACCCCTCCTCGAGTCAATCCTCACCCCTCCTCGAGTCAATCCTCACCCCTCCTCGAGTCAATCCTCACCCCTCCTCGAGTCAATCCTCACCCCTCCTCGAGTCAATCCTCACCCCTCCTCGAGTCAATCCTCACCCCTCCTCGAGTCCCTCACCCCTCCTTGAATCAATCCTCACCCCTCCTCGAGTCAGTCGTCACCCCTCCTCGAGTCAATCCTCACCCCTCCTTGAATCAATCCTCGCCCCTCCTCGAGTCAGTCGTCACCCCTCCTCGAGTCAATCCTCACCCCTCCTCGAGTCAATCCTCACCCCTCCTCGAATCAATCCTCACCCCTCCTCGAGTCAATCCTCACCCCTCCTCGAGTCAATCCTCACCCCTCCTCGAGTCAATCCTCACCCCTCCTCGAGTCAATCCTCACCCCTCCTCGAGTCAATCCTCACCCCTCCTCGAGTCAATCCTCACCCCTCCTCGAGTCAATCCTCACCCCTCCTCGAGTCAATCCTCACCCCTCCTCGAGTCAATCCTCACCCCTCCTCGAGTCAATCCTCACCCCTCCTCGAGTCAATCTTCACCCCTCCTCGAGTCAATCCTCACCCCTCCTCGAGTCAATCCTCACCCCTCCTTGAATCAATCCTCGCCCCTCCTCGAGTCAGTCCTCACCCCTCCTCGAGTCAATCCTCACCCCTCCTTGAATCAATCCTCGCCCCTCCTTGAATCAATCCTCGCCCCTCCTCGAGTCAGTCGTATTAAGTATTTTTTTTTTGGGGTGAGTGAGGGGTTGGACAGAGTTGTCTGAATCATCCAATCAAACAAGAGCAAAAAAAAACTTTTTGTGCTTTCATTGGATGAAATGACTGTAAGTGTAGCTGCTGATTGGTGCATACATTTTTCCTTCAGCATTTAATATGTATACTGTAAGCGTTTTAAAAAATACTTTAAAAGCTACGATATGTAATTTCATTATTTGAATTTGTTTGGATTTAAATTGTAAGGCAAATCTTCTCAGCATACAACATCAGACATAACTTTTTAAATGTGTTTTTTAAACAGTTTCAAAGTATTTTTTCGATGTATACCTTTGTAAGAAAACTGTGGGATCAGATGTCTTTACCCTCCACATCCCACGAGGGAGAGATTAGCAAAGTAATCAAATTATGTTTCCTGGCCATAAGAAGATTAGAATGCTAAACAGGACTCTGGTTTTATTAATATGTTTATTTAGTTTCTTATGGGGTGTCTGTGCAGTCAACCACATCGTTTAATTGTTGGTTTGTCAATGTGTTCAATATTATTCAGTTTTGAAGACATTCTCTGCTCTACTGTTGAAAGTATTACAGCATCGGCCACCGTACCTGTTACACTAGCTCAATAGGTCACACACGTCCAGTTTTGAAGAAAAAAGTGTATATTTTTGTTTTAAAAATAAAATGCATCTGGTACTTCCTACCATAGGTTAAAGATAGTTCTCAGTTTCCATGTTTTACACAAGATATGTCCCACCATATGTCATCAGCCCTGTCTTCTGGGTCAAAGCATGTTTCTGGTCACATCAGTCAATAGGGGACAACTGGTTGGTTTATGATAGGAATGAATGCCCAGGGATATGTTCTAGATTTTGAATTGCGCTGGTGTGGGGCATGTTCTCCTGATATACCCCACAGGACTGAACAAATACTGAAATATCATTGCAGATCAAGTGTGCCTGACAATGCTGCAGTAGCACCCTGTTGGCGAAGGCTACTTTTAAGATGACAGTGTACCCATCCACCATGCCAGAATGGTTTGACAGAAATTTCAGGCATCTTCTATGGCCATCACAAGCCCTGGATCTCTATCCAAATGAGAACATTTGGGATGAACTTGGAAGATGTCATCACAATCCATTACCTACCTCTCTGCACCATTTGTGTGAAATATTAATAGAATGGATTAAATCACTGCACTGAGGAAACAAGACAGTTTTTCTCATGGAAAAATAATAAGACTGTAAATAGAGGATCAGGTCTCAGAAATATACTGTGGTCTGGCATGCTAACAGCACAGCAAAGTGACATGAAGCATAATAAAAACGTATAAAGTTCTAAATGTATAAGGAACTGTTCAAGCAGCTCATGAGGAGAGCTTTACTGCCTCTGAAATGTCTGAAATGTTTGTGGACACCGTTGATCACTGTCTTAAAGGTAGAAAAAATAGGGTGTACAAAATGTAAATCAATTTAAAATCATGTTGTCTGGTTTCCAATTCTTATATTGTTTCCATAGTAATATTTTCTCTAGTGAAGACCCTTTTGCTTCTATTTAATTGCCCACAGGGGCTTTTTGTGTCATCAGTGTGAGACGAATGGTAAGAAACTGCAATTAGCTCAAGTGGTCCATCACAATTGTCAGCAGGGACGCTCACCCAAATCAAATTAGCCTCACTTTCGTTTCCTCAAAATACACTGGGTGTGACCTGGCAAAGGCATGACCATGTGGTGTGCAGGGTGTCCCACAGTCAGGGGAGAGCAGGTCCCTGGCTGTACTAAGCTGCTGATCTTCATTGGGGATTCCACAGGGAGCACTGGCCCTAGAACTAGGTTAAGAGGCAAACCCGTCAGGCCCTGTTTCTCCTCACCATGCTACAGAGGACCTTACTGGTCAAGTGAGCTCAAACAGACACTTGCAGGGCTGTCCTTGGTCCTTCAGAGGCCAGTAGCGCACAGCTGCTGTGTAGTTCCTGGGTATAAAGAAGCGATTGGCTTGGGGATCGGAGGACGCCTGCTTACCTTCTCCTGAGCTGCTGTGGGGAATTGCTACAGTGAGGGAGCCTAATTGGGCATTCTAAATTGGGGATAAAATCGAGGATAAAATAAATGTGCACTATGAATTATATGACAAAATAAATAAAAACCAAATACTTTGGAATATGCTATAGTATGTCATATAAAATTGTATTGTGGTCTACTTCTAGAGTTTATTTTATTTGTACACCCTGCTTCAATTTATCACTGGAGCAAACTGCACCAAAAGAAAAATAGTTCCCATTAAAGGCTAAAGCAGATTAACCCAGGCCAGACTCCGGCCAGCCCACAGCAGCTGACAGCATCTTGAATTGGAATGCAATGAGAGTCTTGCCAAGTCTTAGTGTAATCAGCAACAGTCATGGCTGACCCATTTTCTAAAAATGAGAAAGATTATCTTGTAGATTTAGACATACTCTGTGAATTAGAATTAGAGTTTTGTGTGGAATATAGATTCTATTTCTCTTGTATTATTTTGTGTTTAGAAACACTCTGGCTGCCAGTCACTGGTCCACACTGCATACCCAATTACAGAAAACATCAATACCTCAGCACACACAGTAAGCCTGGCCTTCTCTAGAGATGATCTATCTGGAAAACATAATTTAAAGAGCAACAAGGCACGGGCTAACATATCAGTTATCTAATGTATTCTTCATTGTTTACAATCCTTTTATACATCATTGTTCACATCATGTTGACTTTTCAAAAAATTTAAAGCACCCCTGTGTTCTCTCTGAGTTCAGTTGGTAAACCAGAGTGTAACAATTAACCTGTCCCTCCTGCAACACTCTGCCCCCAGCAGGTGTAAGATATTCCACATTTGTTCTATGTGGTATTCCTTATTGATGTATTTCTTACACCCACTAACTAGTGTTGCAGAGGGACAGGTTCTCCTTTCCTGTCAATAACCAGCCAGCTGCTTCCCATATTACTGGTATGTTTGCATCCAGTAAGATGCTTTGACCCCAAAGTGAAATGACCTAGCAAGTGAGGCAGGAACAGTTTTCTCAGAAAGCAAGGTAAGTATATTGAGAACTCTATTTACCCTAATGTAGTAGCAGATGTTTTAAACGGAAATACAGATGTGCTCTTTGCAATATCAGAACCGTACATTTGAGGCCTATATAGAAGAGGAGCAGCAATGACTAGTGGACTAGTAAAGTGACAGTCGACCTCAGAAACAGATGCTTCACTAATCTCAAGTCACATGATTGTGAAGTGTGTGATTTCAAACGGGCACAAGTGCAGTTCAGTTAACACACAAATGATATTTTAGAACATTAATAAACAGTTTTTTTAAAAGCCAGGCAGTTTTAAAATATAGTGCGCAGACAGCAAAGGTTCTACTGCTTTTTTTAGTATTGCTATGCCAGACAGCTGTTATAACATCGTTACCTTTATTAAAAATGTGCACGGATTAATCTACCAGTAAATCAACTAATGCCCATAAATTAACCAATCAAAATTTTTTATTGCTTGACATCCCTAATTCAAACACATGAGACAGAATAAATGTTCTAATATAACTATGTCAAACACATCCGATTTACAGCGTTTCTTACAAGTTTCTCTGAAGCAGGCTGTGATGCCTTTTGTCTCTGTGCTGCCAAGACTTTCTCCGCCCTTTAGACACTAAGGGGGGGCACGTATCAAACGTTTGCAATGGCGTAAGGCCAGAATGCTGAGTTTAAAATTGCCGCGTATGTATCATGATCATTTTGGCAAGTTAAGGCTGTGTTAGCACCACCAAAAAGCGCTCCGCCGCTCATTAGCCATGCATTTTAAGGCATGTCAAACCATGTGCAAATTGCAGGTGGGGCTCGTTTGTAAATGAAGTCTGCGATATTAAAATTAGATTTATGAACTATCAGAACAGCAGCGCCAGCCCTAAAAGGCTACACAAATAAGACCGATTTCAAATTGGTCTTATCTGGGCGCAGAAAGTAGCTGATAGAAAGAGCATTATGGAAGCAGTCAGATATAGGGGCCTGAAAAATTCACTGCATTTTTAAAAGAAATTCATGAGAAAAAAAAAAAATAAATCGTGGAATGTGTGACAAAGTGCCCGCCCCTGTGTATATTATCTGTTATGTGTTGCGTGTGGTGTGTTTAAATGTTGGTGTATAGACATTGGTACACGGGATATAAACGGGTCTGTGTAACACGAGTGTTTAAAAATGTATATGTGTATTTAGGCACGAGGATTGCACAGCACTTCATGTGCAAGTAAAATGTTGCAATATGTGAGCATGGGAGAATTGCACTTTTTAATTCACCTGCTGGGATTCAAGTGAATAATTAATTGGTAATTGAATCCCAGCACAACAGTATATATAGATGCACATTGTCTCATACTCGCGGTTGGGTGTTCGATGAGTGGAGAACGGGAGAGAGAGGGTAGGAGAATTAAATATTTCAATTGCTATTACGTGCTGGTGGGACCAGCACGATACTTGTTTATTTAAAATTCACCTTGTTTGTGTGTCTAGCTGCTAACCGTTTTTTGTTAAGTATTAGTCCGTTTTTGTTTGTCTGTTTTATTTTGGCTACCAGTGCCGTGTCCTGTTTCTGTTTTCGTGTTTAAACGTTTTATTTACAATAAACCGGCGCAAACAAGCGTCGTCATCATTTCACTTCATCTGTCTTTGTGTTGATTCCTTTTCCTGGGTCTGACACCGCCCACTTCTGCCGTCTCTGTGACAGTGTCACCAAACTGACATTTTATTTAGAAAACAACAACACATTTTCTTTTCACATTATATTCTGCTGATGTAAGCTGCCTACAATGTGTCATCATTGATAGTTCTTCAAGAACATCACCCAAAAACCAAGGTGAAAACATTTTTAAATTTAGCCTAGCTACTGAGTTAATGTACATTTTAACTCTATTCACTATTGAAGCAATCTTTAAAAATGTAAAAAAACCTGCTGGAAACAAGATGTTTAAAATGGGCTGTGTTGGCTGCAAAAAAGTAACAAGGAGACAAAATAGATTTTTTAAGAACAACCTTGAAGGTGGAGGAGGCGGGGACGGCGGCCCGGCTCCCTCTGGTGGAGGAGGCGGGGACGGCGGCCCGGCTCCCTCTCTGGCTCTCGGGAGCGGCGGCTCCTCCCTCTCTGGCTCTCGGGAGCGGCGGCCCCTCCCTCTCTGGCTCTCGGGAGCGGCGGCTCCTCCCTCTCTGGCTCTCGGGAGCGGCGGCTCCTCCCTCTCTGTTTGTATGACTGGGGCCTCTCCCATGTCTACCGCCAGGTAATTAACGACCATGAGGGCAACCTCTGGGAAGGACGCTGGGTGATGTTGTTCCTCCCACTTTTCCCACCTCTCCCCATCTCGACACCACAGCATGTTGATAACTATGGGGAGGTCGTGGAAGAGGTCCGCCTCAGGGTGCATCAGCCAGTCCCATATCTCCTGGGAAGGTGGTGGCGCTGGAGGTAGTGGGGTGGCCCCTGATGCCCGGGGTGAAAACTGCTCCTCTTCCTGGGCCTGATTGTAGGGGCATCCTGCCCAGTTGTGGCTGTCCTCCTCACAACATCCACACCAGTCTGCCGGTGACACTTCTGGGCAGGACCTCCAGCGGCGGTCCTCCTTCCCACACCAGGAACACCAGGGCTTTTCTTTCCCATTTCTAATTTATTTATCTTTAAAAAAATAAATAAATAAATAAATAAATTGTCACCAAAAAGAAAAACCCTGCAGTACTGCTCTGAGGCTCCTCGAGGCACTATATCCCACTCTGACACCAAATGTGACAGGCTGGCAAGTGGATAGAGGCCCAGAGACAGACTGCAGTTCAAAAAAAATAATACTTTTGTTATAAATAAACACAAAATAAAAGTGCACAAGGGCAAAAACAAAGATATTTAAACACAAATAGAAAGACACAGAACAAAACTTACAAAAATAAAGGTTTCCAGGCTGGGCGATGCCTTCACTGGATGAGAAACATAAAAAAAAAAAAAAAAAAACAAGCACAAGCACAAGCACAAGCACAAGCACAAGCACAAGCACAAGCTTTCTCAGCTCCCTCCTCTCTCTAATGGGAAGCTGAGGCCTCCTTTTATGTCAGGTGGCTGGGTGCTGATTGATCATTAATTATGCTAATCAACCCCAGCCACCTGAACACAATAAACCCAGGCAGGTAGGTGAATTTAACCCCATCCCTGCCAATTTATAAAGGGCAGAGCTCTGCTCTGCCACACACCACCATTCCAGTGATATGTGTTTCAAGCCTGTACTGTGAAGTATGGTGGTCCCATAATTCATCAAATCAAGTGTGTTTACACGATTGCGGTCCCACTGCAGCCCACTTCAGTAAGATTTTGTTAACACAATCCCAGTCCTTAAAGGGTTAATTAAATTAAACTCTGATTTCAATTAAATGAATCTTCTAAAATTGTTAAACCAGTATTTCTACATATAAACATAAAAAGCAAAAAGGTTCAGTATAGTTATGCTCCTGACGTCTTCAATATCAGCATTTCCCACTCAGGATCCAGCAGCGTCTGGGAGGATATCACTGGACTGACAGGGTGTCTGGGAGGATGTCACTGAGCTGACAGGGTAATGACACGTCTGGGAGGATGTCACTGGGCTGACAGGGTAATGACACTTCTGGGAGGATGTCACTAGGCTGGCAGGGAGTCTGGGAGGATGTCACTAGGCTGGCAGGGTGTCTGGGAGGATGTCACTGGGCTGACAGGGTATCTGGAAGGATGTCACTGGGCTGACAGGGTAATGACACATCTAGGAGGATGTTACTGGGCTGAAAGGATTCAGGGAGGATGTCACTGGGCTGACATGGTAATGACACGTCTGGTGATGCACTATAGGTCCTTTAACAACCACCCCAACAGAACTAGCTTCTTCTCCTGCCAATAGCAGCTACTGGACTGCTGTAATCTCCCTCTGACTGGCACAACTCTTGACAGCAAAGTGCCCCACCCCTGGACTGTTTATTTGTGTTGTATGTTGCGTGTAGTGTGTTAATGTTGGTGTATAGTCATTGGTACACAGGATATAAATGGGTCTGTGTAACACGAGTGGTTTAAAATGTATATTTGTATTTAGGCACGAGGATTGCACAGCACTTCAAGTGCAGGTAAATGTAATAATATGCGAGCAAGGGGAATTGCACTTTATTAGTTCACGTGCACTTGTACCAAGACTCCAATTGAATGATTGATTAGAAATCAAGTCTCGGTACAGCTGCATAAAAGCAGCATGTTTTCACTCACTCAGGGTTGTGTGTTCATAGAGTGGAGAATGGGATTGGAGATGGAGGTAACAGTAGTTATAATAGTAGCTCACCGTGTTTGTCTGTGTGGTCTCTTTGTTTTGGCTGCCAGTGCCGTGTCCTTTGTTTTGTTTGTCTTTGCAACCTTTTATTTTTAGTTTGTTCATTTATTAAATGTTGAGCGCAACCAAGTGCTCAGCTTCACCAAACTCCACCTCTCTGTTTATTTTGTGTTGGTTCCTGGTTCTGGTCTGACGTCACCCACAACAGCCGTCTTTGTGACATGTGGTGTCATCATGGGATTACCAGCGCCTCCTAGACACAGACCAGAGCAGGGACCACAGTTTCTTGGGGGGAAAAAAAGGACTGCTGTTTTTTTTTTTTTTTTTTTTTTTTTGTTTTTTTGAAAAAGTGTTTATCGATTACAAAAAATAAATAAATAAATAAATAAAATGGGAAGGAAAGAGAATAAAGAGGTAAAGGACAGGTTGCCTAATGGCCAGACATCCACGGCAATATAACAAGCCATCGCTGGGGTGCCTCCTCTGTGACCAGGACCATCTGTTTGCCAACTGACCCTTCCGCCACTGATGAGGAGGAGGAGGAGGAGGAGGAGGAGGAGGAGGAACTGGCCCAGGAGAGGAATGTGAGGAGAAGGAGTGGGAGAAGAAAGCTGCAGCAGCAACTGCAGCAACAGCAGGAGGAGGTCGGGGATGACAGTTGGGAGGTTTTTTTAAAGAACCTCGCAGCGGAGTTGTGCCCCGGCTGTGATGCGTATGGGCACACGTTGGCCATCTGCCCCATGCAATATGCAGAGGCAAAAGTAATGCCTGAGTGGGAGGAGCCCAAGCGTCCAGCACCCAGGGGTGGGGACCATGAGCATCCAGCACCCAGATGGGGAGACTGTGAGTGTCCAGCGCCCAGACAAAGGAAAAATTCCTGCTGTTTCCACCTCCGCCAGCAGAGGAAGAATGCCTGCTAGTTTCACCCCTTGCAAGTGAGGGAGAGCTGCACCAGTCCCCTGCAAGTGAGGGAGAGCCGCACCAGTCCCCTGTAACAAGGGTAAACTACACATTACTCCCACCTCCATCTCCAGGAGACTACATGCCTCCGCCACCTCCACCACCAGGAGCAGAGCAGCAGGAGCTGCCTCTGCCTCCGTAACCTCCACTGCCAGGAGCAGAGCAGCAGGAGCTGCCTCTGCCCCCGCCACTTCCACCAGCAGAGGGTGAATGCCTGCTGGGTCCCTGTCCACCAGCAGAGGGTGAATGCCTGCTGGGTCCCTTTCCACCAGCAGAGGGTGAATGCCCACTGGTATCACTTACCCCATCTTCACGAGGAGAGGAGCTGTTGCTGCCTCTGCCTCCATCATCATCAGGAGCTGCCTCTCCTTTCACCAGAAGGACCAGGACTGGATGCTGGCGGTCCTCAGCAGGCTATGCAAGGGCTGCTGAGGGAAGCACGGGGAAGAACCGCACAGCCGCAGTGGCCGAGAAGAGGGCCAAAACCCACATACTTGGGGATGTCTGCACGACACCGCCCAAGGATGCCTTCACGTCATCGCTCAGGGATGCCTGCCTCTCATCGCCCAAGGATGCCTTCACATCATCGCTCAGGGATGCCTGCCCAATGACGCCTTCACGTCATCGCTTGGGGATGCCT
This sequence comes from Polyodon spathula, assembly GCF_017654505.1. Classification (NCBI taxonomy): domain Eukaryota; kingdom Metazoa; phylum Chordata; class Actinopteri; order Acipenseriformes; family Polyodontidae; genus Polyodon; species Polyodon spathula. The sequence goes on along the minus strand of NC_054574.1, from coordinate 2,918,045 downwards.
GCCTCGTTTCGCCCAAGGATGCCTGCCTCGCTTCGCCCAAGGATGTCTGCCTCACTTTGCCCAAGGATGCCTGCCTGGCATCGCCTAGGGTTGCCTGCTGCTCTGCAATGCCAAGGGCTGCCTCTGTCTCCACATTGCCTGTGGAGCCACCAGTGGCAGGGTATGAGGGAGAAGCAGAGCTCCCGCTGTCGCCTCTATGGCCAGGGGCTCCCCTCCTGAGTTCGTCTCCCGAGGGTCCGCTGCTGCCTTCGACTAGGGCTGCCGGCTCTGCTTCACCTGAGGTCACCGGAACTGCTTCGCCAGGGGTCGCCATCAACTCTGCTTGGCTGCAGGAGTGAGTGTGGCTGGATCCCCACCAGAGGGAACTGCCAGCTATGAAGAAGGGGAGAGAGATCAGGAGATCATCTTCCTCAGCAGCCTTTCCGCTGCCAGGACTGCCCCGTCTGAATGAGTCAGCCTGGAAGCTGTCAGCAGGTTTGCTGACAGCATTGTCCCTGGCAGTTTTTCCTCTGCCAGGGGTGAAATGGGACAGAGCAGCTTTTCGTCTCCAGGAAACATACAAATCGAGAGTGGGGAGTGGAGCAGCACATATGTTTTAGGGCTGCTAGAAGCTCTTACTTTCGTGCCAAGTTTTTTTCCCCACTATGACCCCAGCAAGGACCTCAGCCTTTCATGTGATGCATGCTTATATGGGAACAGTGCTTTCCCATCGGATAGAAGATGGCTCCGAGCAGTCTATTGTCACAGAGAGGGGTTACTTCCAATTGGATAGAGGGCCTGACCATTGTATTTGGGGTGAAAAGATTTAATTAGTACTGATATGACAGGCGTTTTCATCTTAGCTTATTCAATGATGAGAAACCTTTTCTCTCATAAGCATCGACAAGACTGTAACGATGTGCATTTATACTGGCAGACTACCAGTATTTCTTAGTCTTTAAAGCAGCACTTGATCTCCACATTCTCTGTGTGTCCCTGGTCATTCACTGCGTACATCCCGATCCTGGTCCTCCCTACTCTGATTTTGGTCTTCCGACCTGGCCATTGGTACTAAGTAGGGTAGGACCTCACGTCTCGTTGGTGTACAGGGAGCGGGCAATCCTTGAAGGGAAGCAGCACCTTGTCATAAACCACAATTAACATTGGTAAATATTAATATTTCTGCCAAGTATCTTTACTTCCGAATCATTTGTCAAATGCCACATGGTCCTCTGTGTAACTATATTAATAGTTTTCTTTTAATCAAATGAGCGCTGCTTCAATAGCATACTTCAAGGATGAATACTTAGCTTTGCTATCAGTTTCTGACCAGTCCTTCCATCGGGCTGGCAAGCCTTTATCCTGGTGTATTCCTTTTTCAAATCCAAATAATATTTTTTCTTACCGTCCAGGTCTGTCTGTCAAGATGGCCAACTTCCTGTGACCTTTTTTCGATTCCTCCTGGAAAAACATGCTCCTCTTCCTGTGCTTTCAGTTCCTCTTTATAGGAGACTATCAAAATACTAATCTACTAAACACAAAGGCAAACAAAGCCAAACATAATGTGCACAACCCCCCCCCCCCCAGTTATAGTGACGTGATATTAACTCCTTTTTTTAAAAGAAGAAAATACAGCTTTTAATGTTGCAAACGTAGAACCTCTACTAAGAAACTGAATTAAAGGTTGAGAACTCTCAAGTTGTTTTGTTTACAAGTTTTGTAACATAAACTAGAGTTGTGGTGCAACTTGTATTTTCGAGTAATTACTTTGAATTTGTAATTAATTTGAAGTTGTTAGCTATAAATTAAATTAAATAAAACATGTCAGTTTCTCAACACAAAATAATGCAGGCCCTCATTTGCCCCTGTCTACACAGTTATTGAGTACCAATCAATAACAATCTGACAGTGTTATTGAATTATCAAACTAACTAAAACTCATAACTGCATATATATTAAAGGCAATCACTCAGAAAATACCAGCACAACCTTAACATAAACAGAATTCATATACAGAATACATTTTAGTTTCTTTTCTTTGTAAGGGCTAGACTAGTGAAACTCAGGAAGCACATCTTAGATGAAATGTAACTTTTTTTATGATTTTAATAGACGCAAAACTAATTATTTTGACAAGATGTGTCAGAAATATTAACACTTTTATTTCAGCATATGCTTGCCACTACACATGTCTCAATTTTTGTTCTACTCAAACCATGATGTGATAATTATTATCCAGCCACAGGTTGTTGCAGTGTTGCATTACTTTATATTAAGTGTGGCAGTAGCCTTACTCAGGAGGACTGAACTATTGTGAACAGATAATGAACTGTTAGAACCTGTCGGTATGCTGCATCCTGGAGGCAGAGGTGTTAAAGCTGATAAAACTTACAACAGAAAACTCCTAAATGTTGCATTTCCACGTTCTTCCTAAGATGTAGACGTTTGTTATGTTAAACTGGAAAAACCAGAGACACAACTATTAATCAACTTGTACATATTAAATCACTGACTCATCTCAATGCTATTACCTATAACCAAGTATCAATTGGTTGTAATATAATATGACTTATAACAAGCATAAAAACAGCCACAATATACATGGTGATTCATAATTTGCACATCATTGTTGAGTGAAAACAATTGAGTGTGACACACCATTCGGCCACCAGGGGGCTGTTCAATAACGTCAACCTTCAAGTAGAATTGAAAACAATACACAACAACAACAATATTGCATTTTGAATCACCCCGTTCTAGTACTGTCTTACATTGAATTCAATAGTTAATTGTTGTTATTAAATCTTATCATGTCTTACGTGGGTGGAAGAGTGTGTTTGCACAACATCACCTTCTTGTAAGAATTACCCATTTTAAAAATGTACTCTTGATATCAACAACTGAATTACCGATATCAAAATGCATAAATCTTACCTGCACCCGCACTTCTGTTTGTTATGCAGGTCTGAAATGGGAAGTTTCAAAAGAAACACGTTCTGTAATTAGTTTGAAAACATGATTCCTGGAACTAAATTAGGTTAAATGCTTTCAGATGGGGTTGAACTTTCTTGGTCATTTCATCTGGAGGCTGCAATTGACCCCAGTCCTTTAATAGCTTCCTGTCTTTAACCAGCCAGCTCCCTCCCCTAGTGACAGACATGCCAGACCTGTAGAAGCAGATCTGATGAGCTCCAGAGTTATTTCAGACATTTATTTTCAGTATTTATTTTTTTAAAATTTTGTTTAGAAAATGAGCAAACAAAAAAACAGGGATTTCCTTTGATGGAAGAAGACACCTGACACTGGAATGAAAAAAGTATAAAAAAGACAATTTCTTTACCCAAGAAAGTGACAAGACAGACACTAGCGGCGCCACTGGCACGCTCCTCAGGACAGGGCTCTTCCAGAATACATACTGCAGTCAGTTCTTTCAACTCATTTGCATGAATCATTAATGGTAGCCACAAGCTGTTCTATGATTCAAAGCAGTACGCACACATGCATTGCAGACAGCATCAGCCTACTGAATGTTAGTTAGTGTGTGATATTAAAACTCCTCACCAGGGAACTGAAATCCTTGCATTTAGTTTTTGCCTTCCTATGATCTCTGTGGAAATAAATAAGAATGAGAAGGATCCTCCTTCAGAAGCTTGGAAACCCTTGATTGTGTCCGTCTGCCTGTCAGGATCTACACACTGAGCACGATAACTGCCTTGATTTGGTATCATCACTTTTACCATACACTCCCATGATCCAGTAGAGGATTCAGATTGCATTTGGCTATAATAATAAAGTCTTGATTTTATACAATATTTGATCCTTTCAGGTACTGTGTGAATATTACACAACCCACTGTATGTGCATGCACTGGTTTAGCACACAGATAAAACAAACAAACACAATCAGGAGCTTGACAATGTAGGGGTCAGCGAAGGTTAAACATTGTGAGCACACTTGAGATGAGAGCACTTTACTGAGCACCTCTGCAAGGTGTGCTGTTATCAACAGAGAGAGTTGTCTCTCCTCTAGACAAGGACCCGATAAACTGGGGTACATTTGACCTTGTGTATGTTCTGTGCCTGGAACAACATTGTAGCTCACGCCATCTCCCTACCTGCTCTTTCTCCCAGAACAATAGGAGATCATTATATAAACTAGGTGACACATTGGTCGTGTCTAGGTGTGTGGCGTAGGTGTGTAACTTTTGAATATTGGAATCAATAAACGGAAACTAACACAACAATTGGGATTGTGCACACTCATTTCCAGACGTCAAATTTGTTTCCTTACAATGAGAAATTGAACCGTGCACCTACCATAAGGAGTAGGAGTCGACCAGATTTGCTGTCTTTCCCGTCTTGACTGAAATTCAACTATGAATAGGAGATGCAGCTTTTTTTGCAGTGCAGCATTCAGGCCATGTAAGACACAGCACAAAAGGAAGTACAACATATGTAATCCAACATTTTTATTGAGTTTAATAGTTTAATGAAATCTGCTTGTAGACTAAAGCCAGAAGCAAGCTACCAATTGTTTTTCTATTGCTGTTTCGTTTTAAACAGTTAAAAGCCAGGCTAGCTGTAGCTGTCCTATTATAATTGATAGCTTGTGATTTTTGATTTTTTTTTTGTTCTGGGCTATAAACTTCCATATCTTTGTCAGCTAATTTCAATATCAAGTAGGCAATGGATTAGCCTATTCTGACAGTCAAGTGATAGATTAGTTAACGTGCTAGTGTGGCAGTTCTTACGTTGTATACCTGATTAATTAGCGCATGTACTCACAGTCGTCTCAAATGATCAGCCAATTATGGTCGTGAATGAGTTTCTCTAGCTTGATGCAGGGTAAAATGGATGAGATTTAGACCACAATTTGAAAGCCCTATCAGATCACTTGTGCTGAATCTCAGAAAGGTTAATGATGATGTCATAAACCTGAAGCAAATATTAACCCTTTCTTTCCCTGAAAGATGCAAGTACATGGTGCTGTCAAACAAATTCCAATAATTGTGCCTACAAGGTCTCTCCATCATTTCGTAGGTCTCACATTTCCGTATATGAAAAATGCATACATAATAGTATATGTGATTTTTTTAAAATGGTAATTTATTTAAAGCTGATGATGGTGAAGAAAATCTGTGTATTGCTCCTTTAACTTCATGGCAGGGACTAAGTCGACATCAAACACACATCAGTCACAGGAAAATCAGTGACTGGCACTTAAATGTCCAGCTTTTTGGGAGTTAGAGTTATTTTAAAGAAAATAAATGGCGAACATTGCATTTTTGAGGTGTATATATTGTGACAAAGCCTTATCTGTGTAGGCGGACTTGAACACAAGAGTCACACAATATGTTTATTTTGGCACTGTTTCTAGAGAGCAGCACCGTATAAACAGAATACAGTTCTTGGTTCACAAATCAGGTTCTCATAAACAAACAGGGTCTTACAGCTGGCAGGGCATTCAAAATGGTCCGAAGTCATACACAAAGCAATATCAACCATTCTTACAACTCAGCTCCACAGCACCAACCTTTTTTCTGCTTCTCCTCTATCACCATTTTGTTGTGAACTGGCCACTTTTATCTGGGCTGGCCACACTCTGTGCGCTTATCTTGGGTATCTTTTGGGTAGCCATTTTGTCTGTTGTAGTCCTTCTCATGGCCGCCATTTCGCGAGAGGACACAACCCCATTAAAACCTCTGCCCTTACATACCTCCCATTGATCACTCTGCCCCTTGGTTTGTCACAATATATATCATCATCATCTTCAGTCTTTTTCAGTCCACAGCTGGATGAAGGTCTCCCCAAGATTCATCCACAAAAGCCTGTCTGCAGCATCCCTCATCCACGCATCTTCGACATGTTTCCTAATTTCATCTTGCCATCTTCCTGGAGGTCTTCTTCTTGGCCGTTTTATATCTCTTAATTTATATATTAGAGGTCGGCAGAGGTACCCGGAAAAACCCAACGCTACCCAGGTCTCTTTTTACTACCCAGGTATTGGTTTATTAATTTGAGAATTTGAAGAAAATATTGAAAATATGAGTCTCTGGCTGGCGTAATAAAGACAATGTTTTGCATTAAGCCTTTTCCTACCTGACAAGACAGCAATATTTTACAGAAAAAAATAACACAGTGAGCGGCAAGTACACCTCAATAATAATAACTGCGACAATTAAATAGCAACAGCATAACAACAAGGCTCTAAGGTGCGACTCATTTGGTCGCATATGCGACTAAAAATTGACTTGTTTGAATGTAAATTTTAACTTAGGCGCACGTGTGCAACGAGAAATTCCTAAAGGTGGACTGTAAAAAATAAATGTGATTTTTTTTTTAGCTTGTGATAGGGGAGACCTGTGCTGGCTATCAGGTGCATGATCCTGCAGGTGGTGGACGGGAACCCCATGGGATCCGTCTGCCAATTACAGCAATGACACAGAGAGGTTGGTGTCACATCTATCTCTCTCTGAGTGGATGGGAGGTGGGTCTTGGGGCTGTCAATTGACCAATAAAAATGACTCTGTTGTTCCTTTGCTCTTGCCCTTCTAGGAGAGACGACAGTACACTAAATAAAACAAGTTTGTCAGTGTCTGGAACGAGAAAAGGGGCAAGCAAACCCGGGTAAGGAAGACAGCCTGCTATGAAAATATTTCATAATTTATTCCGTACCTGAGTGGGACGTTAACAGTTTAGCTGGGGAAGTCTGGGCAACCCTGTAAGTGATAGTGAGGGAATAACAAAGAGTCACTGAAATGCTAGCCATGCCGGAGAGCGGAGGCTGAGGGACGCTGAAAGAAGCAGCTTCTTTTATTTGTAGTTTTGTTACTGTGTTTTGTTTTCCTTTTTTCTTCCGCCTTCTGTTTTGAACATTATTTAAGCACCTGCATGTGCGTGAATATCTGCCTGGACTAGACACTTAATATTGTTGGCATTTGTCACCACAGTTTGTATTTATCATCCATGGTACAAGGGGGCCCCCTGGTGCCTTAAATAAAAATTGAACTCCGGTGAGGCGGTATCAAATAAACTTTCTGACTCCTGTGTACTCAGTGAACCCCCACACCCTCCCACATAGCTGAAAGTATAAAACATAGACAGATCTAAACTGTCATAGCTCAAACGTAATATGCTCTATTAAAAAATTACCTTGATTGTGACCTTTGACCTCTCCTTAAGGTTAAATGTAAAATTAGCTTATAGCTCCTCACAGTAACTGTGGTGTTTAAAGTCATAAATGAGATAATGAACTAATAATGAACTAGCGGTTCATATTTAGTAGTTCTGCGGGCTGCGTGGTCGGGTTTGAGAGGCTGGGCTCTCTCCCTCGGTGCAGTCGTGCTCTGGGGGACGGGCCGTGTCTTAGCTGCTGATTTTCATTCAATTCTATTTGGGGGTTAGGTGGCACAGTGCCACTGTGGAGAGTGTATTCATTCATGGTTTGTCAGCCTTGTCATTTCGGGGAGCGGTGGCTAAAGCCACTTGTTAACTGCAGCACTGGGATGCATGTACAGTTTGGGTATTTCCAGCCGGCCTCGCGCAGGTTGCCATCGGGCACCCATGGACGAGACCTTCGACCAAATATATATTTCACTGTTTTTCACCTGAGCGCCCTTCACAGTCATAAATCATCTGCAATTGCAATCGCTATCATCATCATTCATTCAAGCGGATTCTCCGTGCTGAAATAGATGTTTTTTTTTTATTTTTTTTTTAATCAGCGGGTACCCGATTCCGGATTGTCTACCTTTGCCAACCTCTAATATATATATATATGTACAGCTCCACAGTGTCCGGTTAACTGAACTGGTATGAGACTGGCATCACTCTCATTATCCCTAAGTACACATTAAAATAATTTAGGAGTCTAATAGACCAATTAATAATTTGATATTAAAATTGATTGTAGCTTCAAATTTTTTTTTTTGACACCCCCTGAAATTTTTTTTGTATTTGCAATCTAATTACATTGTGCTTCTAATTATAATGACTCAAATCCTGTGCTTTTTATTTTTTGCTAGGCTTCTGTTAAGGTGCATCTGAGTTTAGTTATAGATCAAGTGTGTTTATAGAAGCAGGAGCATGCTAGTGATCTTCCCTGTGGATCACGTGTGTTTATAGAAGCAGGAGCATGCTAGTGATCTTCCCTGTGGATCACGTGTGTTTATAGAAGTAGGAGCATGCTAGTGATCTGACACTGTGGATTACGTGTGTTTATAGAAGTAAGAGCATGCTAGTGATCTGACACTGTGGATTGCGTGTGTTTATAGAAGTAGGAGCATGCTAGTGATCTGACACTGTGGATCACGTGTGTTTATAGAAGTAGGAGCATGCTAGTGATCTGACACTGTGGATCATGTGTGTTTATAGAAGCAGGAGCATGACTGAATAAGAAGTCCAGCCTCTATTTATTTACATCACACATTCTGTTATCCCATCCTCACATTCAGTTACACAAGCCATGCAGAGTCAGAGACAGCAAACCACTGTACAGTACATGTACACAGCTCACTGCCTGGTGCGACCTATCAGTTCTGAAATACAATATTACTGCATAAACTGTTAACTGCAATTCGCTTGACTTACTGGTAACTCCATTCACTGGAACCACCCTTAATGCATTTCCTCCATTGGGAAGGTGCAGAGCTGGAATATTTTTAGGGGATCATTACAAAGTGTAGTTTCGGATCTGTGTTACGTGTTCAGGTTTGTATAAAAAGGGAATCTTTATTAAAACGGACTGGCTCCAGTGAAAATAAGCATGCAACATACCACTTACACAGTGGTATATTCTTTTCACAATGACTGTGTGTCCCAAGGGCAGCACTTTAGAGAAACACAGTAGAAACACAGTTTAAAACACATCCAAACTAATAAAAGCAAATCATTTACAATTTCTGTGCATTCAAGTGCTCCACTGGAAATCTTCTTGCTGTGATCTCCCTGGTTGTGGCTTATTCTGTTTATGGATCCTGATATCCCAAGGCTTTTTTTCGTAAGAGTATTCTATCACGATCACCACCCCTCCTTGGATTCTTAACCCATGGGTTGTCCAGATACAGCCTGCATTCTAATGTAAAGTTCCTTGTGAAGAGCCCTGCATGTAATCAGTGGGACAGGGCAAAGCCCTGCTGAGAAATATATTGTGGAAATGTATTATGATTTAAAAGTAATGGCTTGTTGTTATTATTGTTGTAGCGGTATGATTTAAAAAGAAATGTATTGTTGTGATTTAAAGGTATTGTTTGTGCTAATTTACAATACAATGTTTTGTGTGTTATTGTTTGGCAGAGTGGATGGGGTTAAGCCCCGTCCCATTAAAGTCATGCCGAATGTGGTCCTCTCTGGATTGGTTCATTATTACATGTATAAAAACCGGCAGCGTTTGCTGAACAGGGTGGGTGTTCAGTGGAGAAGGTGAGTGATGGAGACAGGAGGCCAAGATTTAAATTAAGAAAACAATTGCTACTCGTGCTGGAAGTGCCAGCACGGTGCTTGTTTTGGTGTCAGCGTTTTTGTGTGTTCCAGAGTTGTTTGTTCACACTGTGAGCTGTACTCTGGTGACGTCCCCAGACCAGGAAGTTGACACACAAACACAGGTACTGCAGGTTGAAGCACTGGTGCAAATATTCAAAAATATAAACACAAAGGACTTTCACAGAACATAGCTCCCACAGCACAATAAAACCCTCACCACGAGAAGTCCTACCAATTAAACCAGCTTGAATGAATGAATGAACATATTTACAATACTTGCTATTAGGCACTATATATATATATATATATATATATATATATATATATATATATATATATATATATATATATATATATATATATATATATATATATATATATAATTTGTTCCATCATCGCTGCTGTATTCTTCAGGTAGGGCTAAGGAAAGGCCACATACACGTGGCAAATCAATGAATGTTTTGTGTCAGTTTATGGGCTATGTCAGTAAAAATGTCATCGCCCCAGGTGACAGGAAAATTCACTTCCAAACGGCTTATCAATCATCCAGAAGTTAATTGCCATTGATTGGTACTTAATTGTATAGATGAGAACAAGCAAGAAAGAGGCAGCTTTTCTTGTTGAGAGATTTTTTAAAAAGCTTATTTGGGTTTAATTTCATAATTGCAGACAACAACAAGAACAAAACAAACAAAAAAAAGTCAAAGGGAATTACTTGGAGTATCTGCACACCCCAATTTGGGTAGAAGATATCTGGGTTTACAAAAAACATGGAAATCAACCTAAATGAAACAACACAGGTTTTGAAAATCTAAATAAAGCCGTAATGTACTTGTCAAATTAGATTTGTGTTTTGACTCCTGAGACACTGGTACAATACTTTGACTGTGTGTTGTGTTTCTTACTTGCTGTGCAACTTGCTGAAACAAGTTTTTAATAATTTAGAGACATCTGCAAGGCTGGTTTACCAACTGAACTCAGAGAGAACACAGGGGTGCTTTAAATTTTTTGAAAAGTCAACATGATGTGAACAATAATATACAAAAGGATTGTAAACAATGAAGAATACATTAGATAACTGATATGTTAGCCCGTGCCTTGTTGCTCTTTAAATTCTGTTTTCCAGATAGATCATCTCTAGAGAAGGCCAGGCTTACTGTGTGTGCTGAGGTATTGATGTTTTCTGTAATTGGGTATGCAGTGTGGACCAGTGACTGGCAGCCAGAGTGTTTCTAAACACAAACTAATACAAGAGAAATAGAATCTGTATTCCACACAAAACTCTCATTCTACTGCACAGAGTATGTCTAAATCTACAAGGTAATCTTTCTCATTTTTAGAAAATGGGTCAGCCATGACTGTTGTTGATTACACTGAGACTTGGCAAGACTCTCGTTGCATTCCAATTCAAGATGCTGTCAGCTGCTGTGGGCTGGCCGGAGTCTGGCCTGGGTTAATCTGCTTTAGCCTTTAATGGGAACTATTTTTCTTTTGGCGCAGTTTGCTCCACTGAGAAATTGAAGCAGGGTGTACAAATAAAATAACCTCTAGAAGTAGACCCCAATACAATTGTATATGACATACTGTAGCATATTCCAAAGTCTCTGCTTTTTATTTATTTTGTCATATAATTCGTAGTGCCCATTTAATTTATCCCCAATTTTATCCCCAATTTAGAATGCCCAATTAGGCTCCCTCACTGCAGCAATTCCCCACGTCCTCCGATCCCCAAAGCCAATTGCTTCTTTATACCCAGGAAATACACCGCAGATGTGCGCTACTGGCCTCTGGAGGACAAAGGACAGCCCTGCAAGTGTCTGTTTGAGATCACTTGACCAGTAAGGTCCTCTGTAGCATGGTGAGGAGAAACAGGGCCTGACGGGTTTGTCTCTTAACCTAGTGCCAGGGCCAATGCTCCCTGTGGAATCCCCAGTGAAGATCAGCAACTTGGTACAGCCAGGGACCTGCTCTCCCCTGACTGTGGGACACCCTGCACACCCCATGGTCACGCCTGACTGTGGGACACCCTGCACACCACATGGTCACTCCTGACTGTGGGACACCCTGCACACCACATGGTCACGCCTTTACCAGGTCACACCCAGTGTATTTTGAGGAAACGAAAGTGAGGCTAATTTGATTTGGGTGAGAGTCCCTGCTGACAATTGTGATGGACCACTTGAGCTAATTGCAGTTTCTTACCATTCGTCTCACACTGATGACACAAAAAGCCCCTGTGGGCAATTAAATAGAAGCAAAAGGGTCTTCACTAGAGAAAATATTACTATGATCCATGCTTAAACTTTTTACAGTTTAATGAACAATGGAAACAATATAAGAATTGGAAACCAGACAACATGATT
>NC_054574.1:2855724-2905724 GCF_017654505.1 Polyodon spathula | reverse complement strand
GTTAGCGTATTACTGAATCGCCTACCACATGAGGGAAATTTATGTATTCTAATATAATTCTATAACTATAACTATGCGCTGAGTTATTCCTGCATTCTTTCTCTCATCTCCCCTCACACAACTTAAAATGCAAGCTTCAAAAGAAACTAAGGAAGCTGTCTGCAGATCTGCTAGCCAGGGCCAGGAAGAAGTGAACAAGATTGTGTTGATTAGATAAGGATGCCAAGACAAGTGGCTCAAGAAAGTGTGTCTGTTTTTCTAAATGGTCAGACTCTAATAAAATAGCTGTCTTTAGCCCAGGTGTTGACACTAACATTTTGTTCATAAATTTCTTAAACTAACATTACCAAACACTATACACACTGTGATGATTGCTGTCTGTCAAATTGTATTTTAATAACTGTCGGTATGATATTAAGGATTGAAAATATTTGTTTTGTGTCTTACAATGACATTCGGCACATACATGGTTAAATCTGTAAAGAATAAGTTACAATTGAAATGAACAAATAGTACTTTATAACCAAATATAGTTTGTGTTGCTCAGGCTCTGAGTAGCCATGTATAATAAGGTATGGAGTTATTCATCTTTTTGTGGGCAACATGAATATGACAGTTTTATAGAGACAGGAAGGAGCACAGTGGAGTTATTAATAAAAGAGACTTTTCTTAAGTTACCTTTTAAAAAGATTTTTGATGGACAGTCTTATCCAAGGCATGGACAACAATTCTTTGAACATCAAGGACACACATATTTCTGGTGGAAGGTGAGCTTTTCAGTGCAGGAATTCCATCTACCCTGTTACAATATCACACTGGTTATTAACTCTTAAAGGAATACATGGAGCAAAGCATTGTTTTATTCATGTTCATTGCGAAGTCCATTAAACTTGCCCACGCAATGCAATGTTACTGGGTATTGCAGAGAGTATGGTTTCAGTGTTTGTGCTCCAGCTAATAGGATAACAATGAGTATTATTTCATTTTGTTTTCATCTATTATTAAAACACATATTGCAAGCTCGCCCAGAGAATTTAATTTACTTTGACCTTAATGTTGTTGACTCGCGTTTAGTTTGTTTCTTTGCTAAGAAACTAATTAAGTCAGTTAGTATGTCAAGATGCATTGATATACAAGTCTTGTTTATCTGCTTGAGTATTCATATCCTTTGAGGATGTACAATTCGGGGCTGGTAATTAACTGAGATACATATAATAGGCTGGGCAAGACAACAGGCGTATCTACCATTGATATGATATTCAGCCCTGAAGCCACAATTGCAGCATATCACTGTACATGGATTTTCTCTTTGTACAGAAGAAATAAATCAACTTGATTTATTTAATTTCACATTTACATGAAATAACTCCAGAATTACATTTTAATAAAGCATTTTCTTTTTATTTCTCCATGGTTCATATTGCAGTCTGTGTTAATGTGCTATCCCCTTAGTCAGGGGCGTTCTTCAGTTATATTTTATATATATATATATATATATATATATATATATATATATATATATATATATGCTAGACTTCTCAAAGTGTCTTTATAGATGTAATGATGATAAAACTTGCCCGAAGCCATACCTGTTATACACGGCATTTCTTAATTAGTGTCCTTATTGCTAGTTAGTTACCATATGTGTTGTGGTTGTGAGAAATTAATTAGGTGTTTTCGGTTGTTGCAACTTTGTAAAAGTAAACATAAAACATGAAACTGTTAGTGTCCATAACTGAACTCAGTTTACCCAGTTTCGAAGGTCTAACAATGTCCCTTCACAGCTGCAAATCCTCAGAGCAGATCAGGAGAACTGAAGTTCAGTAGGGGTCCTCCGATCCCCAAGCCAATAGCCTCTTTACAACCAGGAGCTCCACTGTGGATGTGAGCCACCGGCCCCAGAAGGAGTTTCAAAACCTTGCCAGTTGGGTTCTCTGTACTCTGGGACTCCTGCGATGTAAAAAAATCAAAACAAAACCACATGGGAATATTAAACTATGCACCCTAAACTGTCTAACTTCAAAGGTCTTGACTACTCTGACATTTTTTAAGACCATGGGATTCTAATTTACTCTAATGACCAATTTGATTACCACAAACTGTGTGGATCTCACCTGCTAGACTAAACAATAGGGAGACAGTGCAACTGACAATAGGGAATATTTCAACCAGCCATTCACAGCACTGACTGCTATCCCTTTACTTCAAGACCAACCCTAGTCTTGTGTTAATATTCCAGCACACTTTTTCAAACAACATAAAATTACTAGAATTCTCTGTAATAATTGTATAGGAAAAATCAACAAGCCATAATTCATACATTTAGTGTATGTAGTACATTGGCTGTAAAAACTATAACGGTCTGTTTGTGTTTATGTGTGAAATGCATTGTTTCACATATACATACAGTTGGTTAGAGTTCAAAATGTACTGGTTGGTTTGTTTGTACAACATATTGGTTTGTTTGTACAATATATTGGTTTGTGTGTATACTATATTGGTTTGTGTACAATATTGGTTTGTGTGCATCTATAATGGTATGCATACAAACCAACCAGAACATTTTCAAAACCTGTTGTATAATTGACAGGTTTCGCGGTTTTCCAATGAATAACCCTGGGCAGTGAAAGCCACACTCTAAAAGGTGGGTGATATTTTACAGTATTTTGTGAGCCCCTGAAAAATAAACATTGCAAAGGAGCAAACCAGTGGAGATTTATATGCCATATGTGCAGTACTGTTAAGAAGTGTATTTAAACCGCATGACCCATATACACTATATAAAATCAGATACTGAAATTAGTTCAGGGAAAACTACTTGTTTTTTCATGTTTGAATATATGAATATTTTGACATCTCCTCTTTTGAATTTTCTGAAAAAAGGTATTGCATAAAGAAATCTCTCCGTCTCTCAGGAGTGATAAAAACCTGGTGTCACCCATCAAACTAACTTCTAAACAAAGGCAAGAAAGACGGTGCAGCAAAATGTGTGTATTTAATGTGTGCATTGGTTTCCTTTGCATGCTTTTGAAAACGCATTCTGTATAGCCGTGGTTTTCAACCTTATTTTTTTAAACTGTGCCCCTTCTGTCTGAGGGTTTCAGCTCAAGTACCCCTTTACAATTTCCACTTTACTAAATGGTACCACAGTTGCAATAAAAGCCAGAATTAAAAGGCTGGCAATATTAGTGAACC
Source organism: Polyodon spathula (assembly GCF_017654505.1). Taxonomy (NCBI): domain Eukaryota; kingdom Metazoa; phylum Chordata; class Actinopteri; order Acipenseriformes; family Polyodontidae; genus Polyodon; species Polyodon spathula. Next base: position 2,902,529 of record NC_054574.1, on the reverse strand, counting down.
ATAAGTCTTTGGATGCACAGAATCAAAAGACAGTATTTGTATTTCTATTCTGCAAAGTTAACATAAATAATTCAAAATAGTCTGCGCTGTAAATATTTATCATGTTACTATTTACTTCTCATCTCAGCATAATTCTGTGGGCCGTTTAAAATGTTCACAATGTCAAAAACATTAACCTCAAGTTAGAAGTACAATAACTAACAATGATGCACGTTTTATTAAAGCCAAACCGTAAAAACAAAACTCGGTTTCCTGGACATATTTGAAAGCGAAACGAGAAAGGAAAACAAAAAAGAGAAAAAAACATTCAAATGATCCAAAGGGACTCGTATAACTTTCGCTTTGCTCTTTCTTTTGTGTTTTCTCCCTTTGTTTTTCTTTTGCAAGTAAGAATTGTACCACATTTTTGAGAAACAATGCACAGGATAATCTGAATGTACTCTATCAAACACCGCCTCAGAATCAGAATGAAAACCTGCTCAGGCTCAGGAAATCAAGCATGCGTACAGGTGGATGAGAATTAAAAAATGACAGTCAGGCTCTAAACTTTGAATGGCTAAACAAAAATGTAATATTTCTGCACCGTGTTTTAGAGATAATATATAATACCGTTAAAAAAAAAATCACTTCAAGATCATTATTTTCTTTTACTTTTGTCCTGTGTACCCTCTATGACTCTTAGAAGTACACCACGGGTACGCATACCCCCCGGTCAAAAACAGTCGTGTTATAGGATTGTATATGAACCTGAGCATATCTCCAAATACACAGTTCTGTTTCATATTCAGATATTTGTTCCAACACTTATTATCCCCGCTGGGGATGCAATCCTTGGCAACAGAGATATAGTGGGGGCTGTCACAGCATCTCTGTCACAGTTCAGATTCTTCTATATATCTGTTAAGCCACTTACCCAATTGTGATTAAACTTGGTATTAACATTATTTATTAAGAGTATTAGATTCTGGGGATATATTGGGGTGTCTGTCTGTACATTTGTTGCATATATCTGCTTATCCAATTGTGATTAAACTTGGTATGGACATTATTTAGTCATTGGGAGTATCAGGTTGTGCAGATATATGGATGTGTCTCTCTGTCTGTGTGTCACATATTTTTACACGTATCTGGAGAACACAGCAAGTTATTCCTTTTAATATACCATGGTGGGCAGGATTTTCAAAAAGCAGTGTTATTGTATCCAACTCAAGTTATAGGAATGAGATCTTTAGTAACAAGTGATTTTCAAACGAAATATGTTAACTAAATCAATTGAATGCTTTGAAATGAGTCGATGAGGTTGTTAGTGAACGTATTTCTCGTTAAAAAGCTTAATTGTCGCAGGTCACGTACATCACTTCCTGTCTCAATGACTAAATAAGGGGAACTCGTTAAGCAAAATATATAATACAATAAATCATAATAAACAGCACACAAATATACATAGTGTCGGGGCTCCTGTCATAGCCTTCCAGACATCATTCTCAGTCTTTTTTCATTTACTCTCCTCAAGACTAAAGATGGATTTAGTTAACTCCCCTGCCCTTGAGTTGCTTTGACAATTAAAACCTTCCCATCCTCGGGGTTCTTTATTTATCTGCACTCCTCTGAAATCGGCCCTGTAATTTCACAGCCGTCCCTCCAGGCATCACATTTTGCCACTTTTTTCCTTCTTATCTCCTATAAAGCCCTAAACGGTTTTTCTCCAGCCTATTTGAAGGATCTTTTAGTCCCATATGCCCCTGGCTGGCCAGTCCGATCCAAAGCTGCTATCTGTCCCAAGGATTTTAAAGCAAAGGGCAGTTGGTAGAGCATTCAATGAGAGACACACCTAAATTGGCAATTTTTTAAAATAAATTAAAAACATACTTTTATAATAGGGCTTTTATGTCTTTACACTATTTCTTTTTTATATAGTTTTATTCCTGTTTCTTCAATTTGAGCTCCTCATCTGTTGCTTTTATTTGCTTTAATTTCAGTTTCAAAATGTTGTTTTATCTTGCAGTTTGTATTGTTTGTATTGTACTTCTAAATGTCATTTTTCTTGTTAAAAGCTCCTTGGGTGCTTTATAAATACATTTTGATTTGATTTGATTTGATTTTCAGCACTTAAATCTGCAAATATCACACTCTGATATCCTATCTTATAAATCTACTCAGAATCTTAAAGTTCCTTAAAGGAGCAAAATTGCTCCTTTAAGCTCCCAGAGCCTCCCTTTGTGTGCTTACCTGTGGGAACCCCAGCTACAATACAGGAATTTCTACAGAGCTGCTGTCTGCTGATATCAAAGTCCTGGTTACGTTTTCTATCTCCAATTAATCTTACCCTTGACAATTCCCTTAGATTTAGCTACCATTTACAGTTTAAAACACCATCCCCTTTAAGAAGTTTCCCACAGTAAAAGCAATGTGTTATAATGCATGGTGAAAGCATGGTAAAGGACAGGTAACCAGAGGTATTGTTAAACATATTTAAAAAAAAAATGCAAGGGTCCAGTGGTTAAAAACTCTTAAAAGCCTCATAGAAAAACTTTTAACAAAACAAGAGAGGAGACCATTCTGCCCATCAATGCTCTTCCGGTTCTTCGTTTCTGATGAATCTCAAAACTTTGTCAAGTTGGGGAGCAACATGGTTAGGAAATTCATTCCAGACTCCCAGCACGCTCAGTGTGAAGAGTCTCCAGCTGTGTCCTCTGGTCCTGGTTTCTGTGGTGTTTTGTTTAGGGTTAACTTTGTCAACTCCTTTTAAGATTTTAAAGTTATCGATCAAGCCCCCTCTAATTCTTCTTTATTCAAAATAGTGTTTGTTCTTCAGAATGCATTCCTTCAACACCTGACACAAACTTTGGACTTGATTATGTAGGGCAACCCCGCTATACACAGGAAACACAGCATGACCAGGCACTGCCAATAATGTCAAGCCTGTGTCTAGTAGACAAAGAGGCATGGCGTCTTCAGTATTTATTATGTGTAAATGTGAATGTGTGTTTACTTGAATATAGAAATACTTACCCATTAATGCCATTGTCCTCATTTGAGGACAGACTACTTTGCAATTTCTGGTGCATTTAATTGGCATCTATCTGCTATTTCTTTTTAACTATATTCTTATGATAACATACTCTAATTTTGTCTAAATGTAGCTGTTTGTTCTGCAGATATATCCCTTCTGATGTTTTTATGATTCCTCATTATAAAATAAGAAAATGAAATGTCTTGCTTTTTTCCTAAGCACGGTGAATATAAAACTCAATTTTATATGCGTTGAGCTTCATGGAAGGGTTGAAATTTCACTCTACTGATTACAGGCACGTCTAACTTGACTTTCCTCAAAATAGGATGCAGCAGTTTGTTGCCAATTTCGTTTCTGTTAAGAAATCTGAATTTAGAATCAAATACGTAACACAGCTTGTGTTAAATGTGTTAAAGAAAGGAAATTTAATGACAAATGTTTTGACTGAAAGTCTTTTTAAATGTCTTGATGAAACTAGCTAATCAGCAGCCACCAGATTTGCACAGCATAGATATGATTGTGAGCATTGTGAGTCCAGAACTTCCAGACTTGCACTTCAATTAACATGACCATCATATACTACTATGCTATTTATTTCTACTTATTTATTTTCTTCTCTTTTCCATTCTTGCCTCTGTGACTAACCAGCCACTAACACCTCTCCAAGCTAAAATCCTCATTTGAAAAAAAAATATTACAAATAAATAAAAAACACTTCTAGTGGGAATGTTTGTTATTGAATTTAAGTTTCTTTCAGTATTTCTAAATTCAGCAGTAGTGAGAGTTTAATAGTTAAAGTGGTAACATGCATTGACGTCCTGAATACAAATGTATAGTCCTTAAAAAAAATTGATCGAATTTAAAGCTTGAAATAGCACAGGTAAACTTTATCTTTAATGTATAAATTGAATTCAGCAATCTCAATGGTATACCGTCTTCGAAACCATTTCAGTCAAAAGGTCCCTGAGTGGCTCACGTGGTAAAGGCATGACTACATGATGTGCAGGGTGAGTCACCCAGTCAGGGGAGTGCAGGTTCATGGTGAGGTCTAATTGCATTGGCTCCGATGCTCACAGAACATTCTGATACTGCGTGGTTTACCACACTACAGTGGTTTGGGGATCAGGTGACACTCACTGACCTTCAGTTCCCCTAAGCGACTGCAGGGATTGCTGTGATGAAGGAACATAATTGAACATTCTATAAAACAAAACGGGGGAATAGCGATTGGAAAAACATACCAATTAAATAAGTCACTCAGTTGTTTTTCAATACGACCTTTACTAATAAGCTAACCTTGCAGTTTTTGGTTCTCATTATCCATTCCCAATGCAAATCTCTTGCAGCATATATTACTTTCTTTATAGCTCATCATCATCAAACAGTTCCCAATATAAAAAACAAAAACAAAAAAAAAACACTGCTCTGGGTTATTTTGCTCAAAACACTTATTATGCATACCCCCCCTAGGGCTAATGTTAAGTCGAATCAAGACAATTCTTCAATGCAAATCTCTTTTCCTAACAGAAACCTTCTTGCCTTTATCCTTGTCTCTTTCCCCCAATTAGCTGAACAATCCCTGGGGCAACAGCGCCTGCTGTGCCTTTTTTGCAGTTAATATTCATGCACCCAGAAGGACCCTAAAAAAAGAACTACAAGCAAATGCCTTCAAATGATTCATTACTGTAACAATGTTCCATCTCCAATCCCTCTAATAAGCTGTACCAAGGCTACAGCACTCTGCTTTGCCAATGTCACTAATTCAATAAGACAAAAAGCACAACCAAGAAGTCAGCCCTCTGGCTTTCCACAAATAGAACCCTAACCCTCTCTACACAGTCTGCAGCAACTGCCATCAAAATGTTCTCCTACCCTCTGAGGCAAAGTCTGTCCTCAGCAGCTTAACATCCATCTCCCACATTCCTTCATGATCACTGCAGCACAAAGGCAGCTATTTCTCACTGAATTGTTTGTCTAAAATAACAACCGGAATAATGGGCAGGCAGTACACATAGATTAGAATGAGAAGCTTTAGAAGCCTGGTAAACTTTTCTGAACATGTGCAATGTGTTGGCCTGTTGTGGTATTTACTCTGCATTACTATGGTTCATGGATAACAATTAGAATTGTTGTATCATTTTCATCCTTCATAGATCAAATTTACCTTAAATGTTCTCATTTCAGTGTGCCCTTCTGGTACAGGGAAAACATCTTGGGTAGTCTACTGAAAACCAGGGGCAAATCAAAGAATGATACTTAGTGGGATCAATCATACTTTAAACAGTGCTTATATCAATCAATCAGTCAATCAATCAATCAATCAATATTTATATTATATAGCACCTTCCATAGTGGACCACCATCACAAAGCGCTTTACAAGATGAAGTGACAACACTATATAAGATGCAGTGACAATATTTACCATATTATCAAGGTATCAATTAAGCATAAACTGTACACTTATATAGGGTTAGAAAGTTAGACAATCCCAATATACAATCTTTGGTTTTAGTTGTATTGCAGCACTGGATGAAATTGCTATCAGAAAAAGAAGGTTGTCTTGACCACAGAGCACAGTTCAACAGCCAGCAGCCTCTTTATTTGCAGCATCAGGTTCACAGCAAGTACACAGCTCACAACATACAATTCTCCACTGTCTGAATCCACGCACCATCTTTATACAAAGTTACAATTATGAGAGGCTCAACCAATCAGCGCCCACTGACCTATCAACAGTGTAACAGATTATAACATTCCTCACCCAATCAGAGTCCTGTACAGCCTGGGGTTCACGTGAACAGCACCTGATAAACGTGAAAAAATATACTGCCTTACTTATGCATAATATTCTTACAATCGCGATACATCACTAGCTAAGGCTGTAGCAGGAGTGTTGCCATGGTTACTACAAGAAACAGGAAACACTGACACTGACTTTTTTTTTTTTTTTTGCTTCCTAACAAACTTTATTCACAGCACATTAAAAAAAAAAAACTAAGACCAAATATTCACATTTAAACATTTTGGAGATTTCGACAGGGGTAGCTTATGTATATTTTTGTTTGAAAATTAAATGTATAATGCGCTATTATAGGGTAATACTAAAGTCAATGACTAACGTCTCGACTAGCAGCCTCGATGTTAAATAAAGAACGGGTTAAATAAAGATATCATTAGACTACCTGAGTTAACAGCACATTGCTGCACTCCCCCTAACTCTTTCCAATCTCTTTTTATTTTCAGAAAGGTCCATTCATTACTTAGACTGTATTAATATGTATGCTTGTGCTGGTTAATTTCCTCAACAGATAAGATTGGTCTCTGATTAAAAAGCCCCGCAAGCCGGCATTATATAACATTGGAGTGAATACTGAGAGAAGGCCAGGAAGCAGGCCCCCGTGCCTGCTTCTTTTCATCAAGTTGACCTAGTAATGGAGTGGAGATGAAAAGGATTTTTTTTTTTTAATTATTTCACAGTTTTGATTGCTTTGTTCCAGGCCTGGGCTAGAACTATGCAACGTGAAGGAGTACTGTACATTTAACCATATTCCACTTGTGTTTACAAGCAATTTGAAGTATTAAGGAATGAGTTGTTTAAAGATTTATGATGCAATTTAAAACATTTTAATCTTATTTTTTCATTTACCTGTCTGAAGGTTACTGTTACAATAAGCAAAGGACCACATCATTAAATGAAGACCTCCTCAATATGAAGGGGAAACTGCTCCCCTATTGGGACATGCTGTCAGCCAGTGACATGACCCTTGCTGGTGTGGAATGATCGAGGAAGTGAAACTGTAATAGATTTAAGATTTAAGGCAGGGCGAATGAAAATGTAGTGTAGTAGCAGATATCATGAAAAATCAATTTCATGTTGTGACTGAGAGCGAATTAATCCTAGTCAGCAATCTCCCTCCCGGCCTGTGAGGCCACTGTATAACAGTGTGCCTCGGTAAGCTTGGTAAGCAACGTGTCAGTCATGGATTGGAGGAGACATGACTGAACTAGCTATCGGAGGGGGCGTGACTAAGGGTATTTTAGGGGATGTGATGATGCAAGCCATTCCTTTGTTATGGTTGCAAAAAGACCTGTAAAGGACAGATAAGTATAAACCATTTCGTATTTGTGTTTTTGTTACTAACTGTTTATTTATAATTATTAGATGGCCAAAAAACTGGGGGCTGTCGAGCCAGCATCACACCTGGATTATAAATACTGCTCCATGCATGTATACATGCAGTCATGATAATTGTGTATTCACCACCAGCATGGGAGCACCGTGAAAAGACGCAGAGACTTTACCTTTGTGTATTATTATTTCGGAACTGAAACCCTGTGTTATTTAGCTGTGCAACGACACATTGCTGTGTAGTTGTCAGCATTATCATTTAACTGTGCCAACCCATGCAAACAAAATATAATAACTGTTTGGACCGTGAACTCTGTTTGTTTGTTGTTGTTGTTGGAGCACTGCATCACCACTACACCTGCGCACTGCAAACCACTTGTTTGCACATGTGCTTTATCAAAACTGCACCTTTGAGACCCTGTGCAGCTAATGGAAATGCATGACAGGGAAGACTAATAGAATTATTTGTGTTAACTACAATCACTGTAAAGCAATTAAATAACCCTAATCAAACAGTTTTCTTCTACCTAAACAATAATGTTTTTTGTGGAAGTAAAAGGAGCCCACGATGTATAAACACAGTTTGTCCCTTCAGTAATGATATAACCCTTTGAGTGGGTGCATAGTTCTGAAAGATGTGTGACTGAAACGGACAGTATCACAATCTTAATGCCAGCAGCTCTTTTAACCACAGTTATAGTATATCTGCAAACAAGTGCAATACACAGAACTCGCCTAATAGCACTCGTGTTAATGTCCCCTCTGCCTATTATCACCACTCTAGAATGTCCCTGACCAAATATTATGGGGACAAGTGCCTGATAATATCACTTTGGTTACTGTCACGTTCTACTCAACTTTACCAGTCACTGATTTCCACAGTGTAGGAATTTCTGCCGCATAGAGAATGTATTGAAAGAGAATACAATACTACCTCAACGATATGCAGAAACAACTAAACATATAGGATTGGCCCAACAGCAGAACAAGATGCACTATGATAGAACTGTGAAGGAAACACAGTTCCAAATTGGGGAACAAGTGTTGGCCAGGAATTATGACCATAAAGGACCCTGGTCCATAAGCTGGAAGGGGCCCTATTTTGTTGCAGATTCCTGTGATAGTACTCTATATAAAAATGAAGGAAATCAATTGACAAATGATTTCATGTAGTTCAGGTAAACAGTCTGCCAGGTAGAGCGGGCATTTGAACTAGAATAGGCAGGATGTCCATTGAATGAAGTACTATAGTCTGAAGTAAAAAAGGACAGCAACTTGGAGTTTCTTTTTCAGGTCTGGGTGTTGTGCTAATTACAACAGAGAGAACTGTTTGTGATAAGACACAAGGAGAACTTGCACTCCCTACCCCAATAGAGAACTTGAAAGTGGACAGCCTGTATTGTGAAATAGACCATTGGGTCAAGCAGCGAGCATTCATTCTCTGACACAGACTGCGTCATGTGAGTAGGTATGCCCAGGCGAGTAAAAGAAAAAGTCAAGGGGGTAAAGATGCTAACAAAGAATAAATACTGCACTTGCCTTCGCAGGTAAACAAATACTGAAACGGCTCATCTTTCTGGGAATCCTGGGAGTTGTGTCCAGAAGTTGTCCTACAGAGTCTCCTGGACAGGAGAATGCCTTGGAGTTCAGATCCCAGACCACTGATTGATCAAGAACTTTGGGTTCGCATTCTGTTGGTCTTGAATTTCACCTTGTGGGACATTGGAAATCAAAAACCGTATAAAAACTTGTCTGTTGATACAGGTGTATAGAATGGCTTGATTCAGATACAGTTAAAATAATGTAATGCCACAGTCAATGTTGGATGCTTGGAATAATGGTTGTTATCAAATTCAGCAATTCTCCCAAGATATGACATGTGAAAAGGCTGTACCTACCTTTTAATACACAACTACAGAGACTTATTATTACTATTCAAGTGATACCATATCACAAGTAGCTGAACCTGAGGCAAAAATTACATTATGTTCTTGTCCGATTGTGAAAAACCAAACTCAGTTTAACTTCATATACAAATGTGTTTAAACAAATATTGGACAAAGACTATAAGGGTTAAATATAAGTGTCTCATATTAACTGTACCATGGACTAAGCCTGACCTCTCTCTGTTTCTAAAATTCTCCTGCACAAGCAGGTTTGAGACACCCTGTTTACCTGCAAGGCTAGTTTTTTAATTAATATGATAATCTACTGCAAGCACTTTTCCAAATTCACCTCATTAAGTCCTTTTTGGCCGGATTCAAGAGAGGACTCAGACTCGTATGCTTTCGGATAAGAAAAAAGCTTACATCCTAATTTGTATAACTAAGCTCTCATTATGTTCTTAATATAATGAAGAGAATGGATATTATACCATATACTTTCTTATTCTGTTACCAAAAGGTATTTCGTTAGCTAATTTTGCTCATTATAGAAAGACCTTGGATTCAAAACTGCAGTCGTCAAAAGAGTCTCGCTTCGACTGCCAAAAACAATTTTTTTCGTGCCCATCACCACTGTGCTACAAGCAGGTAAAGGCAAGGTCACCAAATTAATTATTTTTCTATAGTAAGTCCACTGGATACCACAGTTATTAAATCCAGTTTACACTTTATTGTGTTATATTCAAACTTAACAGTTCCTTTGTTTTTTATTACAGTAAAACCTTTACACTTATACTAGATTAAAATACATGTGTTTAGCTTAGAGACTGCTTTCAGATCAAACTTACTTCTTTTCTAAATAAGAAACTTGACTATGAATCCATTAAAGTATAGACTTGTTAATATCGAGAAATATAACATCATTATTAAGATTTAAAGATCAGCCTGCTTTCAGTAGCAGTGACAGACTTTTTAATCACATTCTCCAAATGTCCACTTGCTCCCAACACATCTGAAGGTCTGTGTCACGTTCATCTCTCCGTGAGTCTGTCAAAGCCACCACAGCTGTGGGTGACAGTCTTTATGCCTGATACCTGCAAAAAACGTAAATCTTGTTAGCTGGGCGCCCATCTCTACATTCTCATTCCCATCATCACTTGGAAAACCTCAAATAAATGAAGCTGTTTCTATCAAAGAGCCAGACAACTCTGCTGCATATACCTTTCACTCAAAAAAGGTGCTCACACCTTGTACAAGGGAAGACGGTTTTAGGGTCACTCCGTAACACTGGGAATAACTTCCCCTCCAGTTTGAACACTGAGAGAGTAAAATGTATTTTCAGAGAGTAAAATACAACATTACCTTGAAGTCATGTGTAATCTCAATAAATACTGTACAATCTTTATTGGTAATAGGGTAGGCATTGAAAAAGAGCCTTCCATTTTAACTGCAATGTTACTTTGAAATCCCGTACAACCACGTGTGTGCTATAAGGTTCTTTATTGGCTCAGCGCATTTTTCTCGAGATATCACACTGACTCTGCAAATAAATTTTGTTACTTATATTTTAACATTCAATTCTTAAACTCAGTGAACATGTTAAAACTTCAATATAAAACCATACAGATAAGTATGGTAGTTCATGATAAAAAGCTGTTTAGCACATCGCATGCAAAAATTCTACGAAGGAGGGAGGCTACGAATTTGCAGTATTTACGCGTAAGCCATATTAGTGCATAGAGCCCTTCGTGTTTTAAAATAAGAATACAAGTTTATTATAACATGTGTTTCTTTCAAAACTGGACATTTGAGACCTATATAACGAATGGAAGTGGATAGCCTGTAAGAGTGATGGAATTATTTTCATTTTCTGCAGCAGAAAAACATGAGCTTCAAACAGTCTGGATCATGGACACCTCCATGAGTAATAAAACGTGTTGGGGAAACGTGTGGCTGGGTGCCCCGCCCCTGTGCGTGTTTTGTGTTTTATGTTGGATGTGGGATTTTTATGCGTATGTGTGTAGTAGTGCACGAAGTGTGGGCTGTGTAGCGCACATGATTTAAAATGTATATTTGTATTTAGGCACAGGGATTGTACATTCTCTTCACGTGCAGATAAAGTGTGTATTAGTAAGTGGGCACATGCACTGCATAAATTAGTTCACGTCCAGGGGTTCAAGTGAATGATTAATTAGCAATCCTGGCACAGCTGTATAGGCACACATCACTCACTTGGGATGGGTTGTTCAGTGTGGAGAGAACAGGAGAGAGTGTCGGGAGGTAAAAATAATAAATATAATAATTGCTACTTGTTTTGATTCATCCCGTTTGTTTGGCCATCGTGCCATTTTGTTTTGTACAAAAGTTTTGTGATTGTCTAAACCTTTTATTTTGCAATAAACCAGCATCCATTGACTCACCATTCTGTGTCCTGCACTTCCTTGCCTGACGTCATCACAACCACTCCGTGACAGTGTCCTTTTGTTGTTAACTCTGAATAGGAAAGCAGCACTCACTCACATGTCAGTTTAAGTTATCCAGCAACAGCGTACAAGACTAACAGAGTGTATCGTCCTTTACTTGATAGACTGTGTCACTGGAAAGACCAAAGCTGTCAATTCACTTAACACAGAGGCCCATCACTGTGACACTCAGCGAAGCAAAATGAATTCCACACACATGAGGAGCTCTTTCCCTTTGATACACACTTTCAGCTTCAGTCTGCTATTAGTCATTTGAAGCAAGGGGTAAGTATGATGGATCCTGCATCTCTTGTGCAGTCCTGATGCTGCCAGATGCTGATTATGATAAGGGATGGCTTCTTTTGTGAATTTAGAAGCCTTTTATCTCTTCTTTGCTCAAACGTTTTGTGTTTGGTATATAACTAGATTATTAAAACTCCTGAATGGCTGATTTTGATGGGGATTTTGTATTATTATTATTATTAAAAATGTATGGCTTGGTGTTTTAAACATTTGACAGCATGGATGTTTAGCATCTATGCTAAATTTGTGTAGAATATGACTGTCTCCATATTGATTATCACAGCTTTGGCTGAACAAGGTGTAAACCAGCTTTGACAGTTGCCTCAATTGTTAACTAACTTAGTGTTTTTGATACAAGTTAGAAGAAATAATTGGGGCAACCTTGACCCCCATAGGGTTTACAGTTGTGCCAGTGTGCTTGGTGTTAGGCTTGGTTTCTTGAAACATGGCTTGTGTTTTTGATATCTCCACTTTATAATACAATAATTTAGTCTTTCATAGTGGACAACCATCACAAAGTACTTTACAAGATACAAGAGAAGGGAGCGTATGCATCAGCTGCAGAGTCACTTACAATGTCTCACCTGAAAGACAGAGCACAAGGAGGCTAAGGTGACACAGTGAGTCAAGGGCTGAGCTGGGATTTGAACTGGGGACCTCGTGGTTACAACCCTGTTTCTTTAACCACTGGACCACACAGCCTCCTATGGCTGAGCACGTTTGATAACTTGCTGTTTTTTCACATTTCCAATGTGTTTTTGTTTCAGATGAATATACATGTCGGCTTGTGCTTCCTTCAAGTGAGCGCTGCACCGTTAGTGGTAACATCTTACAAAAAGAACCAAAGAAAACCAGCAAGCTCCGTGTTGTATATTTTTATTTGTTTAAAGACACAGACACTGAAGGTAAATAACAGTAAAACAAGCTTTAGACAGACATGGCAATGCAATATTAATGACGTAATGTTATATACATATTACATGGTGTATATATAAATAAGTGTTTTCCAGCAGAGTGTACCAGAGACGTTTTAGAAATCCAATGGGCTGCATACTGCGCTGTTGTCTACACAGCATGAAATAAGCAAATTATGTATTGTTGAGTGTTGTCCTGCCTTGTGTAATCAAGTAATATTCTACTCTTGTCTCTTGTAATGTGCCACAGGTGATAGCTCAGCTTTGACAATTAAGTGCAGTTCAATTAATTAATTAAACTCTCAGCAGAAATAAGTAACACTTTCAGAAAACCATGCAGTTACCCAAACCTTACATTTCTGTCAATAACCATTCTCATCGGTCTTATAGTCTTCAAATGGAAGGCCATTTTGGCTGTCACAACTCAATAATTGCACTTCCTGTGTTACAGGTAAAGTAATAGAACCCCACCTGTCAGTTTCTACTGTGTCAGGGGAGAACTATTAACTGTAACACAGGAAGTGGGGAGTGGAAAATAATTTTAGGGCCCTATTTAGTAAAAAAAAAAAAAAAAAAAAAAAAAAAAAGAAAAAAAAAGAAACAGTATAAAATGATAGCTGTTTGTAGTTGCTACTTGTTGATAACTCGTTTTATACCATTAAAGTGATTGTAGCTAGCAAATTGATTCCATATATCTGGTACAACTTTAGGTTAAAGAAAGTTCTCAGGTTCTATGCCTCTCAGGAAAGCTGTTACACTTCCTACTCCATTTCACCTCTGCAGTGTCTTCGGGTTACGGCTGAATGCATGTTAGTAAGCAGAGGAAGCAGCTTATTGGTTAAGGACTGAAGCTGTTGAAGCGGTGGAGACAATTTCACCTTTCAGGAGGATCAAAGAAGTGCAACGCTATCTGAAAGCGTGATTTGCAAGATGTCTTTAGCTCAGTGTAGTAAAGTAAAAATATAACAGGTGCACAACAGTTAAGATTTTTGGAATTCCTTAGCTACAATCACTTTAAATTCATTTCAAGCAATAGGATCATGTTATTATGTCAATGGAACCTGTAACAGATACAAATATTGGTAACACTATAAAATAAGTGTCTGTAATTACAATGTAACTAACACATGATTGCCTACGGATTTCAAATGAAATTCCAATTGAATTCAAATCACAAGCATGAGTTCATGACATACTTTTCAAGACGTCATAACATTTCCCTTAATACACATGAAATAATCATGAACAGACACTTATTTTAAAGTGTTACCCAAATATTTGTATCAAGCCATAAATGGAAAGAGATTTACAATCTTTACTAGTATTGGCCCTTTTCTCAATGGCATTCCCCTCTGTTTTGTGTACACTCTCATGCTTTTTCAAGCTTATACTTGCTTACATGTGGCCTCTGGACAGATATTCGCCAAGGAGAATAAATATATACAACACAGTGTTTGGTGCCGATAATGTAAACAGCTAAAAAAAAAAAACAACATATGTTATGGAGTTACTGAAAGAATGGTTTTCAGTGTTTTTAGGAATACAGTATACAATACATTTTTGACAACAGTCTAGACTTCAGGAATATATTAAACTTCTTAACTCCAAAGTTAAAGCTCCAATAGCGCATCCAAGTGGTCCAAATGGATTAATCTGTCTGTGCCTCCCAGTGCTGGACGTTGTAGCTGGCAGACTTTACCACATATAGACAAGCACAATATGCATCCTTTACAGGGAATTCTTTAAATAAGAGTTTAAAAAAAGAAACACACTCCCCTCGTATTCCCAGTCATTTTGGAATTACAGAATTGATCAAGTATGTTTTTAAGTGTGCACAATAATGTTACAGCTTTAGCTACAGGACCAGTAAGGATATGTCAAAATTAACAAAAATAAATGTAGTAGTTTATGAGTTTTTGTACTTTGTTCTTTATAATTAGTAACCATGTTGTGTGTAGTGATTCTCTTAATATAAATAATTTGTCAAAATTTGAGCGGCCCATAATAATAAGAGACAACCTGCTCACCATGACTTCAATAATATTACTACAAGCAATAGATAGCTCAAAATCAAAAGCTCTTACTCCAAATTGTCACTGAATCAATCTGAAACTTTGCCACATTTAGAGGCACGGTAAAGGGGTCAGTGTTAGCGTGGGTAGTTTGGATAGGGTATCCTGTAGTCTTACTAACAGAAAGAGTTGTTCTACAAATACTGTTGTCTGCTGTTGACTACGGATGGAATGGGTTGACTAGTCATGTTGTTGAAGGAGACACTTCTTCACAGAGAGAGTGGTGAGGGGATGGAATGGGCTACCTAGTCATGTTGTTGAAGGAGACTCTCTCAGAGAGAGAGAGAGAGCAAGTGGTGAGGGATGGAATGGGCTACCTAGTCATGTTGTTGAAGGAGACTCTTCTTCACAGAGAGAGAGAGAGTGGTGAGGGGATGGAATGGGCTGCCTAGTCATGTTGTTGAAGGAGACTCTTTCACAGAGACAGAGAGAGAGAGTGGTGAGGGGATGGAATGGGCTGCCTAGTCATGTTGTTGAAGGAGACTCTCACAGAGAGAGAGAGCAAGTGGTGAGGGATGGAATGGGCTACCTAGTCATGTTGTTGAAGGAGACTCTTCTTCACAGAGCGAGAGAGAGTGGTGAGGGGATGGAATGGGCTACCTAGTCATGTTGTTGAAGGAGACTCTTCTTCACAGAGAGAGAGAGAGAGTGGTGAGGGGATGGAATGGGCTGCCTAGTCATATTGTTGAAGGAGACTCTTCTTCACAGAGAGAGAGAGAGAGAGAGAGAGTGGTGAGGGGATGGAATGGGCTGCCTAGTCATGTTGTTGTTGACAAAGTTCTGAGATCAATCAGTATCTAGGAACCAGGCGAGCTTAGATGGGCAGAATGGCCTCCTCTCATTTTTAAATAATTAAAATTCCCTATTTTTAAGATGATGAAAGCAATTGTATACTATTCATGTCCTGTATATTGAAAACTAAAGATAATCTGTTTATAATTAGGGTGATAGTATTGCTTTCACACAACACATGAAATTACCAAAAACACATGGCAGAACAAAACTGCAAACTATCAAATGCATGACGATGAAATTTAAATGGGCTTAATTTCTTTTGTTTAAAGTAGTATAGCTTTAAATAGTATGTACTCATTACAACAATTTATTTTTTTAAAGAAAAAATAAAGAAGAAAAAATATAAAACATGACCCCTATGTTTTTGGTTTGATAGCTTTATGGGTGTGTTTTTCCTGGACAATTTTTAATAAGAGCTTTATCAATGTTTTCATCAATATATATTTTAGCGTGTTTTCTGTAACCCAAGCAGAAAGGGGTATGGTAATACATAAAATAAAAGTGAAGCACACAAACATTTTGGCATAACTGCACTCAGTGTAGTTTAGTGTAGGTACACTGATGAAGAGATAGCATTCACAGCACCAATCTATGGGGATCCTGGGAATATCACTAAAATTGGTTGTTACAACCCAGGTGTCTGATATTGTAAAATACTCAAAACAAATCCGATGTGGCTCCCTCCAGTGGTGCAAAGGTTATTCAAATTCAAATAAACCTCTTCGCTTTTCTTCACAATTTTTGACTGAAGGTTTGAATGTTTGGATATCATTTGTAAAATAATTATGATTCAGTAATGGAATTCAGAATATGAAAAGTTCAGCCATCTTGGGTGTGGTTTGAATCTGTCAACACTGTGTCTATCAACATTGAGGAGAACCCCAAACTCGTTCCTTATCTCCTGTAGCTTGTAGTTAAGGCTCTTCATTTTCAATGTTTATTTTTAAGGAGTCCACAAAATACTGTAATAACTCAATCAGCTTTTGGGTTACCCCCCCCCCCCCCCCAGTAGAAAGTCAGCATCTACAAAATCTACTTTAAGGTTTTGATTTTCCAGCCAAGCAGAGTAGCACCCTGTCTTTCTTCCAACACACACACATTTACACAGAGCGGACGAGCCATCTTCACAGGCTTTTTAATGTGTGTGTGAGAGAGAGAGAGAGAGAGAGAGAGAGAGAGAGAGAGAGAGAGAGAGAGAGAGAGAGAGAGAGAGAGAGAGAGAGAGATTGTGAACTTAATAAAAATATCTCATTAATAAACCCTACAGGTCTGCTACCCTACACTCTCTGTCTCCACTGACCTTTGCTTTGCATTTCCATTTGTTATTTTGGCACCACCCAGCACTATGACCAGCAGGTGTCCTCCACGGTAAGCAAGTGGTGGTATTCGTTGCTTGCTGTAGCTATAATGCCAGCTTATGTCCAGGAAAAAAGGGTTAAGAAGTTGCGTTAGTTTAACCAGCAACTGCAGCAGGATATTTCCCCTGATCCCAAGTACAGAAGCTTATTTGATGTGGCACAACAGTCCTGGAATCTATTTCTGAGTTCCACATGGAATGAAAAATTGTGACCGATTATGGTAATTCTTGAGTCATCAAGAGACCATTGAATCCTTCCTTTAATACCCCTCGAATTATAATCTATATGATTTCTACAGAAGCAGACTGGAGAAAGTCTTCCTGTAATCTCACATTGTGCAGCATGTACCTCTCTCAATTTAATTCCATTAGATCTGACGGCAACAGCCAGTCGGGTGGCAGGTCTGACGTCTTGAAATCCATGATAGCATAGTTCCTTTATTATTCAGTAAGCATGATTAGATAATTATTACAATACAAACATTTACAAATTCAGAAGCTCACTGATTTTGAGTAGGAGCTTTCCTTTCATGCAAAGAATGTTGGGATAGATGTTTTATATCTCATCTAATATTTCCTGAAACCAGTAATCAAACCCCACCACTGACAAACAGCATTATTTAAGATCTGACACGGG
Organism: Polyodon spathula; assembly: GCF_017654505.1. Lineage (NCBI taxonomy): Eukaryota > Metazoa > Chordata > Actinopteri > Acipenseriformes > Polyodontidae > Polyodon > Polyodon spathula. The sequence continues at coordinate 2,884,963 of NC_054574.1, read as the reverse complement.
GGCAGTTTAATGGACGCAACCAAAAGAATAAAATGGATTCGATGTTCAAACGTTTCATGCCATTATAGGTGTTAACCATAGCATTTCCATGGTACTAAGTGTACAACATAGGCTAATTTATTTCATATTCAGTATTTTCCATATACAATTAAATGTTGTCCACATGTAGTCATATACAAAAATCCAGTAGTCATTTACTATAATGGTAAATTTTGTCGGCGTTTTGAATGTAAAATGTATGAGAGGTGCTTCTTTCTTATTCACTGCCCGTTCAGCCCGTTTTATTGAAGTTAAATTAATTGCCCACCAGGTTTGTCAAGCAAGTTATGTATAGGCTATTAAAAAAACAGGTGATTCCAGCAGGATTATTAATATTATTAACTGTTGCTGTTAATGTACGTGTGTATTTTCTTATAACAGACACCATTATCCAGGGAGACTTACAGTTCTTACAAAAAAAAAAAACACACATTACAAAAATCAGAGGAGTCCAGACACGGAGCAATAGCGGTTTGATAAGCGGGATCATGACTAACACTGAGAAAAAAAAAAGGATGATACTGTAACAGAAAACAAGAAAGTCAAAAAATGTACATGAATTAGAATAGGTAACATGCACTCAGGTTTGTGTGACACCTGTCAGCATTATGGAGACAGAAGTAGATAAATCATAAACTCACTTCAAAGCAAACAGCACAGCAAAGATACATCTGTTTGAATTCCATAGAATCTGTGATGGCCCTTAGTTTTAGCCATGCTAATGCCTGTGATAATGATAAACATTAGAAACAAATGCATGCATGTGCACAAATTTCATATGCTTAAGCACACAATTATTTGAATTGCTCCGAAGGCCAAATTTGAATGAAAATGCAGTAAGCATGACAGGCTTGCAATGCACAGAATGTTTCCATTGCATGCGTTTAGCTAAGTGTCCTATCCTCAGCAACACTGGCAAAGGGCCGCAGTGCCAAAGGGCTTAATCCCTAAAATATCCCTGTAGTTGCCTCTCCAAAGGCTTCCTTTCCTTTCATGCCACTCACCCGGTAATTCCACACTCAGGTATAAGGACACAGCTGACTTTTTCTTTAGGTATTGTTGTTTATTTCTCATTGATATCAGAAGCGTAGTTTGACACCCACGATCCGCATTCCATGCTATTGACTGTGCCATAGAGTTGTGGTAGGAGCAGGATGTGTGATGAGTGGGGGCAGTTGGAAGGGGTTTTCAGCAGGAGTATGACAAGGGATACAGTTGTGCAAGCTGCATCCACAGGCAACGTTCTTGGCCAGCTCCATGCTGAGATTCCCATCTTCGGGGAGTCCGAATAGAGTAGTGTTTACAGCATTGTGGGTTTGTTTTACAGTCCACACTTCTGTTAATATGTTTATGTTTAGTGTAAGGAGCACGGGTTGGAGCTACTCAGAACACTGGCTGACAGGCGCGTTTCTGTAAAATAATGAGTGGAGTTTGATGCTGCAGAGATATTCTGTCCGTCTCCTTCATGTTGACACTTATCCAGTTAGCAAGTCGCCGCAATATATTTTTATTTAAGTTATATTTTGAATAGCCTACACTATTCTGCGGTCCATGGTTTCATTTCTCCATTTAGTAGCTTATTTATATATTTGTGGGGGTGGGCATGCAACTGTGGGAGTGCCAATGCTACCGATGTGTGCTGAGCTTTGATTCTGCATTCCATGTTTGAGTGTAGACTCGTCTGGGGAATATTGGTATGTTCTGTACACCTATGATAGCTGCTTGACAGGGTATTGTTAACAGTCCATTGTCGTGTAGTATTCCAATTCTGCTCATTCACACGCAGGTCTTGTGCATTTCTGCTATATCGGTAATGAATGCGCAGGTGGTTTTGCAAGGCACAAACACATTTGCGAATTGAGCAATAAAACTGCTATTTTCCAACTTCGCGCGACTGTTTCGTGCCATGTTGTGTCAGTTTTTGTGTAAAAGCATAAATTTTTGCGAGGCACAAATTTTTTGTGGGGATTACGCATCGTTTCGAACACCTGGGCTTAAATCTTTAAATATGTTTAATTCTAAAGAAATTAGACACCCCCAAATAAATAATGTTATCAGAATGCTTAGTTGTTTAAACAAAGAAGCATTCAGTTTTGCTTAAGTGCTTCCGAACATTTGGTTGGAATGCGTGGGTTCCATTGTCCTCTAAACACAAGGAAACAGTGAATAAACTGGAATGCAATTAACAATGAAAAAACATTTCTCATCTGAACAAACCGGCTTCTGGTCTTTCTGACCTGTATTGAGGTTTAGTGAGAAGTCAAAGACTGCACACTGTCAGATGCTAGGGGGCCACTCCAACCATGTGTAGTGTTTTTGGCGTGTTTAAGACAAGGCAATCATTCAAACAAACCGCATCATCTCGTTTTCAGTATTGATACACCTTCAATAAAGACGCAACATAAACTATCCGTCCCAACATCCTCTGGTTCTGTGACCTGCACTTCAAAGGCCTCTTGTTAGAGAAGGTACTTGCATTTATGATAAACAAACGAACAAACAAAAGCAAGAACTGAGCCGCACCCCGCCACGAACAGCCCCACATCACCCAGTGTTTGTGGGTCGGTAGAATACCTCCCTATTGAGTCAGTACTGTTCTGAGACATCCGACCCACTCTGGAGGTGTATATCCAGGACAAAGAATAGCAAGCCATTGAATAGCCTTCAAAGATTTGTGGATTTAAGCTTCAAGAAAGAAAGAAAGAAAGAAAGGAGTGTCTGGGAGAGGAAGGGCACTGTGCAAAGAAAACAATGGTTTGTTCCCGTTGTTTGTTTGTGAATGCCACCAAGTGAAACTAAATTGCGGCACCTTTCTTGCTCTTTCTAGACTATCTCCTTTATCCTACGCATGTAGTCATGCAGTTCCTCAGGGTCTTGAAAGCCCATGTCCTGGCAGACCCATTGTATGTCCTCCTCGTCCGCTATCGGGATAGAGTTGTAGGGCATGTCCTCTGAGGGTAGAGTGGTGAAGGTGGTAAACTTGACCCGCTTGCGTTTGGAGGTGGGTGAGTTAAGGGGTTCCTCACTGTGCTCCTTGGTGGACCCCCCTGAGCTCCCATCTCCTCTTCCATGGACTTGGCTCTGCACGCTTGTCTGGGAGCTGCCACTGCTGTGGTGGTCTCCATGACAACAAGTCTGCACCCCTTCCAGGGGGTTTCCTGGACTTTCTGGCTGCCGGGGTGAGAGGTCATTCTGTGCCCGCAAGGGCTGCCCATTTCCCAAGAACACCCAGTGATGAGAATGGTCAACATTGGCCTGGCCCTCTGGAGGAATACGTTTGTGCCGGTACTTGAGAACAAAGACGATGCAGTTGATGAGGAAGACCAAGATGGCCAGGCAGAAGACACCTAGGAGGGCGTACATCCCAATCTCCAGGTCTGTTAGACTCCGAGGGGCCTGGACAAAATCATCCTCCTCCTCTTCCTCTTCTTCTTCTTCCTCCCCGTATCTTATGCTAGTGGTGGGGAAATTGGTGTAATCAATAGGGATGCTGGCTGGCTGCTTGTTTGTCAGCTCGTAGCTGTCTCCATCCAGAACTGATCTCCTAGTAGTGGTTGTTTCTTCTACCTCTCTCTTGCCTGCTAATGTCCCCTGGCTTGTCCTGCCCCCTGGATAGTAGTCTGCATCTTCTTCAGAGTCTTCCTCCGGCCCGAAGCGGACTTTGACGTAGACGGGAGCAGAGTAGAGCACGCTTTTGCGTTTGGTTTTCTGGCAGGCTTCACAGATGGTCATCTCTGCTCGAATGATCTCCCCTGAGCCCTCTCCTTCAGCCACCACTGTGGGCCAGCGGAGATGCGAGTCCTGTGACACCGAGACCACCTTGTCGTCCAGTGTGCTGACCTGCAGGTTATAGTCTTTTGGGTTGTATAGGCTCAAGGGTGCCGCTGTGCCGTCACTGTAATATACCCATATGGTCAGTGTAGCCTCCTGTTGAACCAAGAACACATTTAGTTATTAATCAAGGAATCATGATTTAAGGAAACAATATAATTCATTAATTTACTTAAAGCGGTTGTAGTCAACACAATTATCTGATGTTCACTTCCATTCGTTACATAGGCCTGTTTGCAAATGTGTAAGAAATAAATGTTATGATAAACATGTTTTGATTTTAAACAGCTGGCACTACATGAGGTTAGAGAAAGTTCTCAGTTACTATGCCTTGCACTCAACATATCTGTAACACTTCCTGGGTCATTTCACTTTACCAGTGGCTTCTGAGTCAAAGCCTATTACTGGCTGAAAGGTTTAGATTTAGGGAATTACTTGAGATTCAAGACCTCATTTCCAAGGGGGTCACAGCATTGAAATATATCAGATTTGCACACGTATGTGTGTTATTATAAAATAGCTAAATCAGCTCTGTCAAAAATGTAAACATCTGTATGGAGTTATTAGTACATGTAGTATCTTTGAAAAAATCATAATATGAATGTTCAGTCCCATCACGGGATGTGCCAGACAAACTCAAAGCAAGTTCAAAGCCGGGTAAAACCAGTTAAATAATTCAATGAGGGAGCAACAGAACCCAGAACCACTCAGAAGGATTGCAAACACCATTCAATAATAAAAAATAAAAAAAAACAAAACGACTTTTGAAGCGACTGCCGCTTTACGCTATTTCTTAACCCCAGTGGATTTTTTTTTCAATGTAATTCTGGTCCCCTCACTTCTAATTGAAGTTGTAGGGCTGTGGGGTAACATCGGTTCAAGCAACACTGTACCTAGTTTCCTTTAAAAATCTCAGTAGAATCAACGCTTGGCAATTTATCAAACATGTTTGTATGTCAGCACCTCTAAAAACCAGGTCATGCATTAGATTAATGTAATTGAGTGCATACGGCAGATGGGTCCCATGATGTTGAAGGAGGCAGTGTTATTAAAAATAATGCGAGTCACAGAAAATAAAGGATTACTGGAAATCTGAAATCATAACTGATCACTCATAAATCATCCTTTTTCAGTCAATGAAAAGGGCTAGGTTGTTCAGAGGGCTAATTTCTACAATAACCTCTCCTTCTTTTCACCTGGAATTGAAGTAAAATGGGAAAACAAATATCTAGGACAGTGTGTTTTATCCTGCATTGAAGTACAATGGGAAAACAAATATCTAGTGATCAAGGGTTTGGTTTTAGCTTGCTCGTTCACATGTTGAACACAATTACTGCCTTGGATCCCATTTTAATAGTCACACCTGTAAGGTTAAAAATATTTGTATAAAATCAAGAGTTTATTTCAGATTGCAGCCAAATGCAGAAGGCTCGGAGTGTGTGATGCTGCTAGTCCCTTCTGCAGTAAATGACTATCATGTATATGCTGTAGTTTGTTTTGTAGATACCCTATCTTTATATGGCTGGTTCCTACGTGCTAATTAGGCCGTTTTTGTACAGACAGATGGAAAATTGCTGCATAGGAATATAGAGGTACAGAAGATTCCAACTGTGTAGTTAATAACATAATTCTATACTTTTTTTATGCCATACACACCCATTCACTATATAGGTCTTAAATGTACAGTTTTGAAAGAAACACGTGCGTTTTCATTTTACAACATGTTATCTAGTACTATTATACTATTGTAACACATATAAGCACGTTTTTTCTGAATTTGTCTGCATACAGTTTTTTTGTACCAATGGCTTTTTGCTACGTACCTGTTTAGGCCCAGTGATAGTCTGCAGCCCTGTTGCCTTGGCGACCATGGTGTGACTGTTTCCTGGGCTGGGCTGCAGTGTGAGGGAGAGGCTGGCGATGGCATGCACTCGGAGGTCTGTTATTGAGACTTTGTCATCAGTTATTAACACCTGGGTATCACCTAGAACAGCTTCCATTAGGGGGGACTCCACCTGTAGGGGGCGTAACACACATAACATTAAATGCACATGTCACACTTTACTTTGTTCCACATATCTGGAAAACAGGTTATACAATTGCATGGAACTTGGTATTAATATTATTTAGCAAAAGTTATAGAGAATATAAGATTCTGGGAATATGTGGAGTAGTCTGTCAATACATTTTGCCATCTTAATATCACACTTGCTTCCATAGATCTGGTTGAATATTTTGTTGCACAGTGCACAGAATGGTAACATTATCAGAATAATTTATTCTGCGTGACAAAAATCTGTTTTTATCCTTGTTAATGAACAGTCGATAGATACTGTATGCTTGTGTGTCTCCACCACTAAACTACCACTGCAATTCTGAGCAAATCCTATTAAAGCACTCTGCAATTTAGAGTGGAGTCTTCTTATACTACTAGAGCGCTCTGCAGTGTTGAGAGTGGAGTTCTCTTTCAATACTACTAGAGCGCTCTGCAGTGTTGAGAGTGGAGTTCTCTTTCCTATACTACTAGAGCGCTCTGCAGTGTTGAGAGTGGAGTTCTCTTTCCTATACTACTAGAGCGCTCTGCAGTGTTGAGAGTGGAGTTCTCTTTCAAATACTACTAGAGCACTCTGCAGTGTTGAGTGGTTCTCTTTCCTAGACCTGTATATAATTCTGCAGTGTTAAAATAATTAAGAATTCTTTTCCCCTGCTGAAATGAAATGTGTGACTATATTTAGGAAGTGGTATTAGTCCTTGTACCTTTCATTAAATAAAAAAAAAAAAAAAACTCCAAGCAGGGTGTCTCTCTACTGCCCTCCGGTACAGAAGGCCAGAAAGGAAACTACAGACTATGATTGGGCCCTTGACTCAATGCCACAGTTACAAGGGACCTACAACAGAAGAAAGCAGCTAAAATTACCCCTCTTCTCCTGCAGGGGTCGCTGCTGAGACACTGACAGAAACCTGGCTTTTCAAGTGAATGCAAATTGGAAATATCAAACAGGGGAGTAAAGAATTTGTATTGCAAACAAACCTTAGCTGGAGCTCAATTTTTGATTAAAAGAAACGCTAATAATTACTATTATTCAACATAGAAAGACAGAGATAAGGGAAGGTAGAATTTTCTCTTTCACTGTGAATTATTAATGATTTTTTTTCAGTGCATCTGAAACTCAAGTTTCACGGCCAGATGACAATTATGTTTCCCAAGAGCAACGTTCCAACAAATTCTGAGGGAGGCTATAGCGCAATGAAACTGAGATACTTCTGAACACTGATGACAGCTTGACCAATGCCAGCTAAATAAACTTTAACAGCAGGCTGATCTCAGTCTGTGGAAAGACCTTACCAAGAATCTGTTCAAAACGTCTGTGTACAGTCTGTTAGGAGGGTCTTGGTTCAGTGGACAGGGGAGTTGGGGACATGCATGGATTGTATTTATCTATTACTTTTTACAAAAAGCACAGAGCTCGTCCTTCCGACAGGTGAGCTGGGTACAGTGAAAGACACCCTAATCTAAGTCTACATTTAGATCACTTACCATCTTAAAATGTTTTTTCTAAATATGAACGTTTTTTAAATTGTAAAAATTGTTTGTTTTAAATGATGCACAATATGCTTCACAATGTATTTGCAGTGCAAAAAAAAAAAAAAAAAATCTATAAATTTTCATGACATAAAAATAGCTATGTCAGTATTTCTAATTTATTAGCATCATTGCGTTCACCATACTGTAGCTGTGCCAGCGGTAAAATTCAGCACAGATAAGCCACACCATGGGCCATATTTTCAAAGCATTTCCTCCAATATTTATTTAAAGAAAAAATCATGTTCCTAACATTATCCAATCACTGGTTAGCCCTGTTGTCTTTGCAGCCAATCATAGTAAGAATAAGAAATTGGAACTGAGTTGTAGCATAACACCCCCCCCCACCTCACACACACACACACACACACACACACACACACACATACACAAATTCAACTGCAACCATCGCAGAACAAATTATTTTTTTCTCTTTTGCATTAAGTTTTATAAGGAACAAATAATGTCAGCATGGTAAACAAGTAAATCTTATTTGGCTTTTAATGAGACATTCTCTTTACTACTTTAAATCGTTTTTTAAGCACTGTAGAAATACATTTCTAAAACTGCATTCTTGACAAATACGTAATTTGATTTTGCTGAGCTCCCTGGATCTCTGGAATACAATATATTTGTTTGCAATGGAAACAGTAGAATATTGGTCACCTTAATAATTCTGAGTTTACTGAAAACAGAAATGAATTAAAAAAAAAAATCATACTTTTAGAGTTTCTTAATTCAGATCAGAAAGTCGCTGTGTGATTAAATAATCTGTGCTTTGCTTCTAATCTCCAATCGTTCCCAGCACACGCCATCACTGTTTGCAAAACGTCAATGAATTCACCTAGTAAATTCAGTGTAAAACTAGCCACTAAATTCTCAAATTGAAAATTGCCTCCTGTCAAACAGGCAGACATATTAGACTGATATGACAGAAGGACTGATTGATGGCAAAAAAAGTGACAGAATAACTTAATACCACTTCATTTACCAAAATGAAAATAATTTATTATGGATGCGGGAAACACAAATTAGCAATACGCTGTGCATCTGTCTGTGTGAACTGCATCTTTTTATTCCATTATGAACCTACACAAAGGGAAATACATAAATATAATATGTTTTGTGTAAAAGAGAAAAGATGACGAATACATTATCTAAAATCAAATGAACTGAAGCACAATCTCGAAAATGCATCAATGTCTTTTACGTTGTAATTTTAATTTTAATACCATTATGGAAATAGTATGCAAATATTTATCATATGCAATACATTGGGTCTTGTTCATTTTTTTTTTTTTTACTGTGCAACTTTGCGGTGGACTTCTTGTGAATTGTTTTTTCCTTTTAGAGAAATGATCTGTTTCCATTAAACTTTTTATGCACTAAAACTAATGTCTATTAAAAAAAATAAATAAAAAAATAAAAAAAGCTTGAGAACAGTGATGGAAGCAGGTGAAATTCGGTTAATTCATGCAAACGAACAAAAAAAAAAATATATATATATATACTTTGAATAGGGGTGGATAAAAATGTATCCTCTACGATAAATGATGCGTACAAATGCAATAGAAATACTTTCCGAGCTAATTTTATGAGCAAGTGCATATTTTATTCAGTTATATGGTAGTGTTTATGTGGTCAGCGTAGCACATCTCTCCCAGGACTGAGAACGTAATTAAAACTTAATTACATGGGTCAATCAAATAAGTCTACAGCTATGGACAAAAGTTTTGCATATCATTTCAGGACTGAGGCATATTTTTTTTAAAAAAACCTAATAATTTAGATCATTTAACACTATGTAATCAAAGAAACTACAAAATTATATCATAAAAGTTTACTGGAACTATAATAGCAGTACGGTATTTCATGTTAGAGTTTGAAGTGTCAAATGTTTCAATTTCTGTCAGTTTTTCATTAAGTATGTGGAAAACTACAAAGCAATATGTAATCAATATGTAAACGTAACATCATTCAGCAGGTTTCATTGGACTTTATGAAGCAACATTGGTTAATTCTATAGGGTGCTGGAAAACTTTTGGCCACAGATGTAATTGCCCCTCATAATTATCAAAAAAATATTCTTGAAACATTTTTTTTTTTTTTTTTTTTGCAATATAAAAAAACTTGTTGAGGAGCACCGGACAGAGCAGTTATGGTAATTCAACTTAAATAACACATATCATATACAGGGGTCGGCACAGTCATGTTACGTGATGGACCCCTTACAAAATATTGACCTCAAGCACATGATCATATATCATGTCCCTTAGAATAACAAACATTTAAATATAATATAAAATAAACATACCTCATAATGCTGTGATGCCCTGACTGATTTAAACCACACAATTTTCTATGCTGGATCATCATTTTGTTAATTTTCCAAACTACTGAATATGGTTGCAGTTATATTTTCTGCATATTGCAGCCTCCAGGTTAAAAAACGACAGTAAATAATTCATTTCTCATTGTTTCTGGACTACAGTGCAGTCTCTGAAAGTCAGAGGAATTGGAGTCAATTTCTGTGGTGCTTTCTTTAAAGACTCTACCTGTTGTAAATTGTAACAGCTTTTGCCAAACTGTAGGCAAGACAGAGCTCATTCTGTGCGTCTTTTTGGTCCAAGTTTACAAATGCCAACATACACCTGACCCTCCTGTTTTCTTTCACTTCTCTTACAAACGTATTTTCTGCAGCAGACATGTTTAATATTTGTGTCATTTTTTTACATAATTTCTTGGCCGTACTAGGAGATACTAATTTCTTCTTTTAAGGCTCCCCTGGACCTGGTAAGTTTTGTTTTATACATAAAAGGGTCGTCCTCCCACAACTTTAAAGAAAGAAAATCCGAGGCCACATCGATAAAGACCTCCCATAGACTATGATCTGACAGTAAGACATTCTCCATAATAAGTATAGATAGATATAGGCAATAAAATCATATCAGATATAATATTATTATATAATAATATAATATTAATTGTAACAGAGGTTCAAAAAAATCTGAAAACTTTGTACAATGTTACCATTAATTCTTTTTAATTGGGAGGATGTATCACATAATATATATATATATATATATATATATATATATATATATATATATATATATATATATATATATATATATATTCAACAATTGTCCAATTTTAGTTAATTCTTGGAACACATCGCTTCTTCTTCGTCCATTTTCAGTCCAGCAACGTTATATAGCGACTTATGGAAATGCATCAAACTTTTTTTTTTCCTTCAGATCAAGACAATTTTAGCAAAAAACATTTTTTTAAGCTTGTGACATCATTACATACAGCTGTTTATTCACTAGAATCCAGTTTAATGTACGATAAGATTCACGTATATTTTTGAGCAAAATTTAGCAAGTTTGCTAGAAAAGTATTCGATTTGTTGATGGAAACATAGCTTTTGATTGTCTGTTTCCAGTTTAAGTTTGCAAAAAACTTATGGTATTAATGGTCATTTAATGGTAGTGGTAGAATTAATGGTGCATGTACCTATTTTTGACAACAGGAAAACACTAATCAGATTGCAATTGATTACACATGTACCAAAATCTGACAGTGTACTTTTTGACATTACATGGGTCAAGTTTTGGTACATATACCACATAATGACGATGTACCACTTTTTAACACTACACCGGCTCTTAGAGTCCAGATCACAGCTTCTATCAAGGTGAAAAACAACATCCAATAACTTGAACTTGAAGCTTCTCTATAAACTTCAGGTACATTCAAACAGTCTTCCAATTCCAAAAGAAAAAAAGATAGGGACAGACAAGTTGAAATAGACATGCAAACAGAATAATCTACCATAAAAAAACAAATCGAATTTTTTTTTTTTTTGTTATTTAATTTTTTTATTATTTATGCATTTTTTCTGAGGGATATCAGACAACGCCCGTTAGGTAAACTGTTCCCCCACTACAACCACTAGTTTACAGTGCTGACTCGGACTCAGACTTGACCCTCGTGACTCGGACTCAGACTTGGACTCAAGGTTTGAGTCTGATACATGAAAAACATTTAAAGTGCTTAAGAGAATTTGAAATGTATAACTTAGTTGGTTGGTTCTAGTTTTGTAGAAGTAAAAGGTGTTTTACCACTTTGAAAAAATCGGAGTTATAAAGACTGGAGTAAACCCTTTAAAAATATGGCTCTGTATGTACTGATATACCCCGACTAGCATAGTAAATGCATGGAAGTCTGAAATTTGTGCCTTGGCTGCTACCCGCAATTACTCTCAGAGCCATTGCTGTGATCAAAGGCATTTCAATGTGAGGGGAAGAAATCTGACCAGGGAAAAGCCGAGAGTATCCCTCCCAGCCCAATTAAAATGCCTGTATCCCTTGCTCTCAATCATACTAGCAGCTTCCACTCAATCTGTCAGAGGACTCTTCAGAGTCCTGCTGATCAGGGCAGATGTTAGATTTCACTCACAAGAGGCGTGCCCTGGAAGCACACACGCTACTTGTACTACTTCAATAAAGCCATTAGGTCTTAGAGAGAGGCTTGTAGACTTGTGTGTGTAGTCGTTATGGTCTTAGCACAGTGAAACCTGGGTTAACCCATCACAGGTTACGACTACAGTTCTAGCTAATTAAATTATTCCATGAATCTAACTTGAACATAAGGCCCACATAAGGTCATCTGGTTCCTTGTAGCTGATTGATCTCAGAACTTTGTCGAGTTGGGTCTTAAGGATATCACTGTCCATCATCAACAACACTGGTCACAGTACTGTAAGTACACATGCACAATTCAATAACTACTCATTATGTTCCCCATAGCTTATTCTGTGTCATTACTAGTATTCACTGGGCTAATCCTTTTATGGCAGCCTTGCTGCCAGTTGAAGCTACCTGCCCATTAAAAGTTAACCGGTTACCTTAAGACTGGTAGTCCCTGGTTCCAACCCCAACAGCACGGTTCTGTCCACCAGTACAGCAAGGCTCCCATCCTCCACTCTGAGAGAATCCTGCACCAGCTCTGTGACATCTATCTGCCAATCAGGCCCCAGCATGGTGATCACCTGGTCTGTGCCCTCTGTGGAGGTGGTGTGAAACTGCGTCAGCACACGCACCAGGGCATGCTGGTACTGCAGAGTACAGCCACGGCTCACGCGACGGTCATCTTCATCGTCATCTTCACTGTCCCGCGTAACCCTGGAGCACAGATGAGGGAGACGTGCATTTATGTTACAGATGGGCACGGTGATTTCAAAAAAGCTGAGATTGTTATCCTTTCATCAGCTCTGCCAGGAACCTGCTCTCCCCTCACTGTATGACTCACCTTGCACACCACACGGCCATGCCTTTACCCGGTGAGCCTCTGGGCCCCCAGTAGGTCACATTTTATGGTCAGCTAAGTGGAAGTACTGTATTACTTTTGATATTGCGTGTAAAAGAAAATGCGTAAGCTTAGTCATTGAGTTATAAAATGCTTTCTGTCAAAATAAGCTATGCACAGCCACACCTCAGACACTTGAAATAAGACAAATGATGTACAACTTGCTAAACTTCAGTGAACACTATCAGGGCAGTTTTGTTTCTCAGTACAAAACCCATCAGGGAGATAATGAATGTGTACTGCACTTTCTCCTGTGGTAACTCGTGATGCCAGTCTGTCAGTAACTGCCAAACACTCCGCAGTAAGTGACATAAAAGCAGATTAATTCTCATTTATAGTCAAAGACTGAACAAGGAACAAAGTTTTGGAGTTTAATCTGCCAACACACCAATGAAAATCTCCTTTGAAGCCTGTATTGCCTCTACTGCAATGTGAGGCCTGTGGTTACCATGGAAACTGGTTCAAACTGTGTTTTGAAGGCCCTTTTGAGGTTTAATTAAGTAAATATGATTACAATATAACATGGTGTTAGGTACAAACATTAAATAAAATGGGTGGCTGCATAAAAGTAGAGTAACTAAAGAGCAGCTACTCTCAGAGTAAACAGTAAACAGCAGAGTAAGCTTAGTCTGCTTTCACCACAGCTGAGTAAGCTTACTAATGAAGTAAATAAGAGTAAGTTAAACCTGGGTAGAGGCTGGTTTAGTAGAGAACTAGGCCACATGCTTTCTTTTAGTATTTGGAATATGGATGAGTATTTATTGGATTTCGAACAAATATTTGATTTTGAAGAGACCACAGCCTGGCCATTGAAAAGGGCAGATATAACAAATCCTGGGTTACCAGAGAGGAACGTGTGCGCAGTCATTGTGGACTACTACTGGGGAGGTTGAAACAGAGATGCACTTCCTGTTATCATGCTCAAAATACATAGAAATAAGGGGGAAATATATTCCTATATTTGAGAGTCAAATATCATAATTTAAACTGCTCTCAGACTGCATTAAAGTTCCCATCCTACAGGCAGAGGAGGAGCGGACAGCAAATCTAGCAGCCAAATATGTACCCGCCTGCCACAGCCTAAAGGCCACCGCACACCAGACAGACCTGATAAGACGCGACATGATGTTGCATCGGTTTTGTATGCGGCTGAAAGCGACATCGACACGATAACGAGGGACAAAACAAACAAAACACTCATGATAATAACACATGTCTTTCCTTCTGGTTCAGCTTAACCATAACAAAGAACAGATCACTTTGCTACACCCCGTTTTGTACCGTCAATCATGACCTCTTGGTTAACTAGTGCAACCACTCGTCCAATCCACAGCTGCCGCATCATTTCCCTTCCGGGTCGATGATTTAGTACATTGTAGCCCCGCCCCCTTTCTAGATGACCGACTTCCTTCTAACCCTAGGAATGAATTGTCTAGCCATCCAGTCCAGGGCACTCTGTTCCCTTTACACAGTGCCCTGACAGGTCGGGAGGGAGATTTATCACCAAGAATCATTCTGTCTCTGTCACAAGAACACATAGCAGTACATTTAAAAGAGATTTAAAAGTACATTTTAGAGAAATGTAGATGAGATTTATCTTCAAGTATTTTAATTAGATTAATCAGATAAGATGAAGAAGAATAACAATAAAACATTAATCGTGACAGAGACTATGCATTTGACCACAGTGAGTGTGTTGCACAAGGCAGAAACCCAAAATAAACATCCCTGCAAGCTATTTCCATTATACTATAGTATAACAGTTTCTAAAACATCCTTGCAGTTTTTTTTTTTTTAAAGAATTAACCAATAACTTAGTAACTAAAAATAAATATCTGCAATCTACTTCCCTATGCACTGAGCAAACAACTGCACCAGCTAGATCAAAAAGTAAATGTGCATGTCTGCTTATATTTTCCACTTTATTACTTATTGAGTTTCGTAGTTGTCACTGTAGGATTGTTTGATTAATTTGTTTGATTTATGTTTATATAAAGTATTGCTGTTCACATTTTGTTAGAGAATTAAATATTTATTTGCTTTGTTTACCTCTTCACATTGCTCTGGTAGCTGGGATACTGTAGGCATGGTGACTTCATCAACTCGTGACTAATATAACTTCAACACATTGACTCATGGGTAATGTAGTTTTCTACGGAAGGATTATTAATCTTTGTGTCAGTCTATTTGTTCTGAAGCAGAAAAGAAAGGATCTCGCGCTATAAAAGGGACACATATCCGTTTACATGGAGATGGATATGCTGCTGTAAAGCTGATTATTGACACTGGTTTGTTTCGCCTTCGCCAGCTGGCTTACTTTTCCTTTAATCTGATTTAGGTATAGTTGCAAGGTGTGTCGGATTTTGTTTTGCTTGAAAATTATGCAGAGGATACATTGCAATACTATAGAGATTTGTTTGAAAATTGTGAGAAGCTAACTGTTTGTGAAAAGGGAAGTATCGTACCGTAATAATATAGCTATTGTTTGTTTTAAACCTATTGTTTATCGGGTTGCAGTTTTAGAATCTAGCAACGGGTTTGGTGCAATTGAATATTGAGCAAACAACCCAGTTATTTAGAGTGCTTTATAGAGGTTACTCTGAGTACCATCGTTTCTTCCTCCCCCAGAAGAGGTCGTTGGTGCTGGTTGTACTGCGGTGGAATTTATGTTTTTTTATCATCATTATTTTTCTGTTTTACACTGTAGTCATTCAGTGGGTGTTTTTCTGTTTTATTTTGATACTTTCGCACCCTAGTCATTCATGGGTGTTTGGGATATTATTTATTTTTGTCAAATTCCTACCAAACTTTGTAACTTTTAGACACGAATCACAAACTATACAGTTCAAAGACAAATATCCTACCATTCTACTAAAGCCCTTTAGCTGAGAAGTGACTCCCTGTGTTGTGTTAATGTCAGGATTATTAGGAGTTCCTCCAGAGCTACTATGAACTAGAAACCCTATAGGGCAAACTGGAAAACATGCAAAAGTGTGTAGAAACGCTGAGTCTGTCTGTGATGGCAAGAGCACTGCTTACCGTCGGTCCGGGAGGATAGGAACACGCCAGCCCTTGATGAGGCTCAGCCGGGAGTCAGACAGCTCCACCTGCAGGGGCAGTTTGGGGACCCAGACTGTCAGCTCCAGGGGGGCACTCAGGTGCTCATATCTGAAGACCACACGGGCGTTCATTGAGCCACGTGACTCCTTCCCATTCACAAACACATAGTCGCAGCCCTTAGAAACCTGGGGGACAAAACACAGGAGCTTAAGAAAATGAAACAGCTGAAATGAAAAAACAGCAACATCCATTAGTAGAAAGTGGATGGTCAAAGTTCAGAGACATCATGCTGGAAATGCAAGACCTCTTCATCTTAAAGACTAAGAAGGCCAAACTAAGCAGTGCCAAAATGGTTTAAACAATTCATCAAGCAAAGCATCAAGAATAAGAAGGAGATCTACAGAGTGTACAAAAATGACAACAGCACAGCAAAACAAAAACAAAACAAAGAAGTGCTTGCGCAGATAAAAAAAAAAAAATCTAACAAGCAAAAAGAGATAACTCAAAAGTGCTTCGGACATAAACACAAACACAAACAGCTCTTCCAATACCACAGCAACAGCAGAACAGTCAAGGAAGAGGTAGAGCCATTAAACACAACCCCAAACAGCTCTTCCAATACCACAGCAACAGCAGAACAGTCAAGGAAGAGGTAGAGCCATTAAACACAACCCCAAACAGCTCTTCCAATACCACAGAAACAGCAGAACAGTCAAGGAAGAGGTAGAGCCATTAAACACAACCCCAAACAGCTCTTCCAATACTGTATCAACAGCAGAACAGTCAAGGAAGATTTAGAGCCATTATTGAGGAGTTTGGTAATCAGGAGAAGAGTTATCAGTATGCACGTCTATAAAGAGGTATGTGAAAAAAACAGTGAACAAGGAGTGGGGCTTGGCTGGAGATAAATATATACATTTTAAACAGCGTGTGTAAAATAAACAGCACATGTGAAAATAAATTGAACCTGATGCGTCTGACAAATGTTGA
This sequence comes from Polyodon spathula, assembly GCF_017654505.1. Classification (NCBI taxonomy): domain Eukaryota; kingdom Metazoa; phylum Chordata; class Actinopteri; order Acipenseriformes; family Polyodontidae; genus Polyodon; species Polyodon spathula. The sequence continues at coordinate 2,868,090 of NC_054574.1, read as the reverse complement.
GTAAATGGACTGCAAAGGGTTAAACACAACCCCAGAAAACTCTTCCAAAACCACAGCAACATCAGAACAGTCAAGGAAGAAGTCAAGATCTTTTGAAAAAAAAGAGAGATTGAACTCAACAGTGCTTCAGATATTAAACACAGCCCCAAACAGAACAGTCAAGGAAGAAGTCAAGAGCCTAAGGGGACACCATGGGGAATGTAGTTGAGGATGACAAAGCAATAGCAAACAGGTGATCACCAAGCCACCGGCAAAGATTTTTCACAAATCAATCAAGACAAGAGATGTCCCAGCTGACTGACACTTTGCAAATGTAATCCCCATATTTAGAAAGTCAGAATCGGGAAACTACTGACCCATCAGTCTCACCATAACATGTAAAGTCATGCAATCAATCATAAGAGGGGAACTAGATATCTCTACAGCAACAACATCACAGGAGACAGCCAACACGGGTTCAGAAAAGGGCACTCTTGCCTCACAAAAAAAGCCTATGACATCATATACTGTACTTCCAAAAAGCTTTTGACAAAGTGCCACATGAAAGGCGGATATTCCAGCTGCAATACAAAATAGTGCATGCAAGTGGATAGAAAACTGGTTAAAAAAAGGAAGCAGAGAGTTTGTAAACCAATAGCTGGGACAGTGTACACCGTGATCTGTCCTTGGACCACTCATGTTTCTTAACTACATCAACGACTTAGATCTCGGGGTAATTAGAAAATTTGTAAAACCAGCAGATGACATAAAACTTGAGACATTCTTACAGCCACCCAGTAGATCCAAAAAGATTTAGATCATATAGAGAACTGGGTAAAAATAGAACAGACACACCAATAAAAAGACATTGGTGTTATAATGGATTCCACAACCAGACATTGTGGGGAAGCTATCAAAAAGGCAAAGAGAATGCTTGTGTTTACAACCAAAGATGTGCAGCACAAATCCAAGGAGGTTATGATGAGGCTGTATAATGCACTGGTGAGACTGCACCTGGAATACTGTGACCAGGCGGTGTCACCATAACACCAAAGTGGAGAGAGTCCAATGAAGAGCAACCAGACTAATCCCAAAGCTTAAAGGATGAAGCTGTAACAAAAGACTAAAATAACTACATCTAATTAGCCTGGAACAAAGAGGAATCGGGGGGGGGGGGGGGGGGGGGGGCATGCATGAAGTGAAGTTTTTAAAATCTTAAAAGGTTTCGACAAAGTTAACCCTAACCGATACTTTAAGCACAGCACTGAAACCAGGGCAAGAGGACACAGTTGGAAATTAAGTGTAGCTAGCCTTAGGACAGAGGGAAGGAGACACTTCTTCATACAGAGTGGTGAGGGTATGGAATGGGTTACCTAGACATGCTGTTGAGGCAGAATCACTGGGATTAAGACCGGAATCATTGAATGGCCTCCTTTCGATTCGTAAATATTCTTGTTTTCATTGCAATTACTCAAACACTGTGTTTTTTGACTATGGCTTCAGGAGCTACTCTTCAATGCCAGTTGGATGACATCACTTACCATTGTGTCTTTATATTTCTAAGTGCACTAATGCAAAGTAGGGTATTGTTAGCAAAACTAGCATACAGTCAGCTTTAGCTAAAGTACAGCTGTTGAGCTCAGGTGAAAGCACTTTGACAGACAAAAGACAGAACAGAATTTGAGTAGCTATTATTATTATTATTATTATTATTATTATTATTATTATTATTATTATTATTATTATTATTATTATTAGTTTATTTGTTAGATGTCTTACTACAAGCTGACATATAAGTGTTACAGGGCAACACAAGGTGCAAAAAATATTTAAATACAGTGTAGTTTACAGTAAATGCAAATACTACTAGAATACAATATGAGATAACAGGTTATGATTAAGACAGTTTGGATCTACAACGACATGATACTAGTGCAGTAGTGCGATTGTTACTCCCTCCCTAACCCTACAGCCGTGGCCTTACTAGGTGAGACACTCGAAGACCCCTTTTTGAGAACTTCAATTTTATACATGAGAAAAAATAACATATATTTGTTTTAATTTAGAGTGACCAATTATTAATTTTATTTATTTTCCCTCTATTTGGAATGTCCCATTAAGTTTTTTCTCCTCACCGCAGCGAGCCCCCACACAGCACAGACGTTCTGAGGGCGTGTGAGTGTCCTTCACTCTCACAAGCCTGAAGCCAGAATCGCTTTTATGCCAAGCAATCCAGAGCAGAGGTGGGCGGGGCTACCGATCCTGGAGAACTGATATCAGCCCTGCTTTTTATCCACTCTGAATGTGCTCGGTGTCTGGCCAGTAGGGTTCACTGTTGAGGAGAAGGAATTCTTGCTGGTTTCCCATCCCCCATCATGGGAACGTCGGAGCCAATGTGACGCCCCCTTCGGAGTCCCCAGCAAAACTGAGCCTCTTTGCACAACCTGGACATGAACCGATGCCGTCCAAGCTGTGTGACTCATCGTGCCCCCCCAGCGGCAGTGCTGTAACTGGATGAGCCAATCGAGGACCCCCCAGATAAAATATATTTAAATAATTTTTATGTGTATGTCTGTACAGAAACAAAACAAATGAGCATATAAAGCAAATGTGGCAATAGCACATTCATATATACAGTATGTAGGTTTGGGAAGATGACATTTTTAATCAAAATATGTAACACTGAGCAATAGCGAGATATCAATAATGATTCATGACTGTTTAATCTACCAGAGAAGAAAATAACGTTCCAATCACTCAGCTAGCAAATCCCCATAAATACTAGGACTTTAATACTAAATTATTTACAGTAATAGACAGCAGATTTGGCGGGGTACTATCTGTGATTTATCTGGATGTTTCAGTGCTGACACCATAATCAAGATGAAGAGGCTAGACCAGTCAAATAAAAACAAACCCCCGTAACAAACTGTTTGGTCCACCATTATAGACATATTTTTTTCATTTACCTCCGAGAAAGATAAACTATTTTCCTGCTGGTGAATTGCACATCGCTTTGCAGTTTTCCATATACTTCACGAAAAACTGAAAATGTGACAGTTGAAATCTAACATGAAATACTGTACTATTATTATAATTTGAGGTAAACACTTGCAATATAATTTTGTAGTTTATTTGATTTCATAAAAATCCTAAAATTCTAGGTGATGCAAAAGTTTCAGCCATATCTGTAGCTCTGAGTTTTGAAAGAAACACATGTTGTCGTACGTTTTTATTTTAAACGTGATATCTGGTACAATGCTAGGTTAAAGAAATCTTTGTTTGCACTTCCTCGCTCCCTTCAATGGCTTCTTTCCTGTCATTAACCAACCAGCTGCTTCCCCTATTGATTGGCAATGCTTTCAGCCAGTAACGTGATCCAGAAGACAGAACAACATTAAATTGTGATTATGATCTAAATATACTTCCACACGTCCCCAAAATTAGCATTGAGGAATAATAACTAAGCAGAAACGGCAATAGAGAATGATACACAAAATACTAAATAGAGTAAGTAGCAGGGTTCCGAAAAATATAGCGTTATACATCCCCACGTGTTGCTACAACTGTTTAAATAATGTACCTGTAACTTTTTTTTTCAACATCCTGACAACTATTTACGCTTAAAAGTTTAAAGTATGTTCCAAAGCTCTTTTCAGAATGGCTGTTCTAGTGCACTGGAGTTTGAGATCTGTCCTCTAAGTCAGTGGTTCCCAAACCAGTCCTAAGGAGACACTGTGTCTGCTGGTTTTCATGCCAACTGAGCACTAAATTACTTAACTAGACCCTTAATTAAATTGATAATTTGCTTAATTCAAACTTTTTGTCAGCTCTTAACAGTTGCATATTTTAGCTATAACATTTTATAAGTCTCTTGTACCAGGACCGGGTTGGGAACCACTGCTCTGTCTCTGCAGGAACAGCAATTAAAAAAAACAAACAAAACAACAGAACAGAACATGATGCAATCTAAACAAGAAAAGAATCCATTTCGTATTATTTTATGCCAAGTTTCTCTTGCTATTGTTGGCCCATAGAAGCATAGGCAACTGAACTGTCTGCATCGCTACAATCTGGTTAGAGATTGCAAAGAAGACGTGCCCATGACCTGCACACTCTGTCTCTCCCTTTGTCTGTCCGTCTCTCTCTGCCTGTATCTGGTTCTGCCATCCACCAGTTGTTCTTACAACTGAAGAGGCGCCATGGCGTTGGCATGCCTGTCAGTCAGCCCTTCTGGGCACTCGACACTGCCAGGTGCACTCAAGCATGCCGGCCTACAGAGCTGGTAATAAATTCAGTCAGCTAATTGGAAGTCAAAAGCTCTTAAAGAGTGGATTGAGAGGCTGGCAGCCCAGCAGGGAAGGAGACAGAGGGAGAGAGGGAGGTCCCTGTGCTTTGATTAGCACCTTTTTATTGTGTTCAATATATTTTGATTCCTTGCTTGTTTCCAAAAATAGGGACCCTTATTCACTGCTTGAGACCGTCTGCCCTTCCATGAGTTTTAAGATTGCCACCTTTTCCACAGACCAAACCCGGACATAGTTCTCAGTTAGCCTAGGTCTATCAAAACTGCAGTATACTGTAATACAGTTCAATACAATACCACCAGATACTGGTACATAACAATAATCATGCAGTATACACTGTATTGTGCTCTTGATATTTCTAGCAATTTAACTTGCAAGCCAGAAAAATTGTAGTTATATCATGGGAGGTGAGGGTCTAATCTTACCTGAGACAAGAAGCTGTGGTGATGAGTAACACTGCGGTAAGTCAATGCAATTTCTGTCTACCTGTTTTTTGTTCAGAATTACTTTACAGCCATATGTCATGACAAATTTAACACCCCTATAATATATATTCAGAAATGTTATTAATACATGTTAACAACTACAAAACAACAGCACTGTCGGTTGTGTGTCAGTAAAAAAAAAAGATGCTTAGGAAGAAAGTCCCGATATAGACCCATAGAAAAAAAATAATGTATTCTGTACACAGTAGAGTTAGTGAAAACCCCACGCTGTGCTTTACGTGCGGCTCACACATCTGCTGGTCACTAACTTATACAAAGGGAAGACAGCTTTGTATTTACCGAAGCATTACTAAGCAGTACTTTCAGTGGAAATCCTTTAAGAAATGAATGCATGTATGTCAAAGAAAATATTAAAGGAAGGTTGGTGTTTCTTATGCATTTCACTTAAAACCGGACATTAGGGCATCCAGGCACAGATGCCCTAATGCCAATTCAGACCCGCACAGGTGGCAACCCTAGTCTGTCACTATATGGTCTTTCATTTTGCTTAAAAACTTTTCTCATACAAATATTTTTGACTTATGCATTTGTACAGCTGACGAATATGGTATATGAGTGGCTTCAGTGGGCAAGAGGACAAGCATATCACAAAAGAGATAGAGCAACTGTACAGAGTCACTTCATAAATATTCTCTTTTTAGAAAAAGAACACAATATGCGGTCAATTCTCCACTAAAAAGCGGCCCCTGCAGGCCAGACGCCCGGTGAGCTCAAGGGGCCTCCTGCCTCTGTGGAGCCTCTGGGTATGAAGATGGGCTTGGCGTGGGCTTACTTGAGAGCTACGCTAGTTATCTTATCACCTACATTTTGTAAAACTGGCACACAAGCTTAAGAAAAGAAAGGGCATTGTATGTTCTTTGTCCTCAGAAGGCTGATATGACTAACACAGACTGCGGAGGTGGTATACTGTACAGCAGCATGCCCAGCTCATATGCCTTTGCACATTCACAACAACCCTACAGGCAGACCCCGAATGATCTGCCCTGAATGCGGAGAATGGGGTCATTGTGACCTGATAATAACTTCAATATCTCAAACTGGAATCATATTGACATTTTCAATTAACGCCAGGCTCTTTATTGTAAATCACCATTAATATCACAACCGTAACAAGTAAGATATTTCATTCAAGAGCCGGTCAAGCAGAAGTAAAACCCATTCCGTCTAATATCACTTCAAAGGCACTGAGCAAAAATAACAATAAACAGTCAGGGCTGTTTTATCATAGTGCTGAACGAACATGGATTTCATGTTTGAATATTCTTTCTTAGTGCTGAACGAACATGGATATCATGTTTGAATATTCTTTCTTAGTACTGAATGAACCTGGGTTTCATGTTTGAACATTCTTTCAAAATGTAAACAAACATTAAAATATATTTTAATATTGACTTAGCTGGAATGCAAAAGTATAACATACCAAATCTCAGAACTAAAATAAACCCAGAACCCATGAAATTGACTTATAAACAAAGGAGGGAAACAGTAGAATCTGTTCAGTCTTGAACAAAGAAGACTACGTGGCGACCTAATTCAAGCATTCAAAATTCTAAAAGGTATTGACAGTGTCGACCCAAGGGACTTTTTCAGCCTGAAAAAAGAAACAAGGACCAGGGGTCACAAATGGAGTTTAGAAAAAGGGGCATTCAGAACAGAAAATAGGAGACACTTTTTTACACAGAGAATTGTGAGGGTCTGGAATCAACTCCCCAGTAATGTTGTTGAAGCTGACACCCTGGGATCCTTCAAGAAGCTGCTTGATGAGATTTTGGGATCAATAAGCTACTAACAACCAAACGAGCAAGATGGGCCGAATGGCCTCCTCTTGTTTGTAAACTTTCTTATGTTCTTATGTTCTTATGTTCTTAGAATGTGGGATATTGATTTCAAACCTCATTTATGCACTGGTTTCCTTTTCATATATCTTTTTGATACTGTCATTTATAAACTGAGCGAACACCAAATACATTTCAAGCACTGTTTAGTCTATCTTGCATTCATTATTGTTATTATCAACATTATTTTCTATACATTGAACTTGTTACATGATCATTTATCAATGAGGATAGCTGAAGACAATTCATTCATCCATTTTTTTTTGTAATTGCTCTTATCTGAAATGATTCTCATCCATTCACAATTCATACTTATTACGTGTTCATACTGGACTCGTATAAGCAAATATTTTTTATATCAGTTAACCGCTCTAACATGTAATTATTTACTGTATTTTTTGCTACTGATTTTATTGTACTTTGCAACTGCTCTTATCTGTAATGTGATATTCTGAAATGTGATATTTTGTAGTGTGATATTTTTATAAGAATTGTAAGTCACCCTGGATAAGTGTGTCTGCTAAGAAATAAATAATAAATAATAATAATAATAATAATAATAATAATAATAATAATAATAATAATAATAATAATAATAATAATAATAATAATAATAATAATAATAATTCAAATGCATGGTGTAGTCTCTGTCTGTAAGAAAAAGTTTTTATGCTAAAGACAAGTAACTTGTTTTTTTCCTTTCAAGTAACTCTATTTCTTTGTCGGCTTTCGCATGTCCTGTGAGGACTCTGAAGTGCAGTGCAAATGCGCAGAGGGGGCTTTTAAAACCCACTTGCAGAAAATAACAAGGCTGTCATTCTCCTGCTGGTTGCTGCTAAGAAATCCTTTGCTCATGTTGGCTGCAATTACACAGGAAGTGGGGGTGCTGGAAGAAGCCTGGGCCTTGATTTATCTCCTCAGCCTGAGACAGTACCACAGACTTGGCTGCATTGTTTGCTTCACACAGTAAATAAAAGGCAGGTAATTACTGCGAACAATGGTCTGAGGAGCTTCCCCTTGGTTGTATGTGTTTGCCTTTTTCAGTAAGACCTTTTTATTTTAATTGACTAGGTTGGTAGTAGTTCAGTGGTTTGATTGCTAAGCCGTCGTACTGAGAGTAAAGTTTCGTGAAATACTTTCATGAGTCTTACCTCGGTCACCTGGGTGACTGTGGGGTCATGTGACAGGCTGCAGTGCAGGTCAGTCTTGGGGAGGAGCTGGCTGGTTAATGTATGAAGGCACTGAAGGAAGTGCATGTATGGAAGACTACCTGAAAGCATCTTTATTCTACTACAACATTTCCTCTAACATGTCAAATTTGAACAGATACCTATTTAAAGCATGGAAGTGAATGACAAGATAATTGGAATAGTTTCATTAGGTTGGATTACCATGTTTTTAATGCTTTACCTTGCAGCATCTATTTGTGATTTTGCCATGTCTTCATTATGCTTATATGATAGTCGTATTTCCAAACCATTTCCTCCTGTGTGTCATTAACTCATTTTCTTGCTTCCCTAACCTGTGGGAGCACCAGAGCCAATGTTCCCTGTGGAATCCCCAGCGTACATATTTAAACAAACAAACACATTAGTTTGGGGGTGTGCTCCTAAGTTTGAGAAATGCCTTAAGAGGAATGAACACATTCGGCGACGTGACGTGTGTGTGATCAGCACACTGACACATTATTTCACTACCCTGTCTCCACAAAGATAGTGAGAACATTAAAAGTGAAACAACCGTATGTGTGTTGCACTGCATAACCCTACGACTACCAGTACTAATATATGTTGTGTTATGTATAAACAAGTAGTCAGACTTTACAGTTTCAGAATACTCTCTCACTTGAAGTTTCAAAAGTATTAATCAAAGCAGCCAGTGTCCCTCCCTCACTCATCACACTGGTTTTAAATTTGCTCAGGGAAGCCGAGTCCCTTTGAGAACATGTTTTCCTCTTCAGTTCTCATTACTGTTTTTATTGGTTTAATTGTTTTACTCATCTGTGATTTTCCAGTTCATTGCTCGCACGGCTAGAGGCTCCTGACAGAGGCTGTCAGAGCTGTGAAAGGACAAGCAAACTCAGGGCACACGCTGGTTTGAATGGGACATTAGAACCTTTGAAGCATTTAATCTATTCATTTGAAGTAGTGTCAGATCCCTGCTATCAACCAACAGCTTCCCTCGGGGCTCTTGGACTGAAAATGTAGTTAAAATTATGATTTCATCACACACTGTCAACTTACCGTGCCGTGCACTAACCATGTTTCATCTTGGCTTACTTAATACAAGACTTTTGGCAAACAAGTCAGTTTTAATTAACAATTTTATTCTTGAAACACATTTACACATTTTTACTTTAATGTGGTTGAAGCAACATAAAAATGCATCCCTGGTAGAGGCCTGTCCTTCAGGTTTTTCCTTCTATCAGAAAATGCGTCTTAAGGGACAAGGTGGTGGTATTGCAACCATTTTTGGTAATGAGGTTTATACATCATTCAAAATCCGATCTTTTCTGTTTCATGGTCAAACTCTTATTTTGACTGCTGTTACTTATCATCCCCTTAGAGCCAACTTCTCTTGTCTATCTGAATTCAGCGAGTTTTTATCAATAATTATTGTTAAACATGATAGGACCTTACTTTTAGGTGATTTTAATATACATGTTGATGTCCATAGATCTCCTCTTGGAAGATATTTTTCTGACATTGCTTGAGTCCTTGGGTTTTATTCAACATGTTACTGGTCCTACTCACACATGGCTGCCTTGTCTCTAGCTAGATTGGTCTATTATTATGATATTATTGACAAAAATAAGTACAACCCAAGATTTATCTTTCAGTCCATAACAAAATGGACAAATCCACAACTAGAGTGTGTTGCACAGAATCCTCCTCCAGGAAGCTGTGACGATTTTATGAATCACTTCAATAAAAAAGTGTCAGGCAAAAGAAATCAGATGAGCAACTGTATACTAAATTGAGAAATGTCAACTGACAAAAACAATAATGCAAAGATTCTTGGTCTGTCTGAATCTAATCAAACCTTAGGGCATTTTTTATTGCCGTGTGAAGAAGAGCTGGGCATCCTAGTTAAAAGTGGTGGTGCAGCAACTTAATAGACTTCTTGCAGCACAGAACACTGCTGAGAAATTTCAGTCTGGTTTTAGTCCGTATCAGAGCACTGAGATGGCACTAATTCGAGTGGTCAAAGATCATCATCACACTTTATATATGGAGCCCCGGAGATTCAGCCAACTCCCTCCCCCCCCCCCTTTCAACACGTCTCCTGGACTCAATAAATTTACATCTCAATGGCAGCTTATACTTAATTCTATATCATGCTTATTGCTTATAATAATAATAATAATAATAATAATAATAATAATAATAATAATAATAATAATAATAATAATAATAATCAGAAGATTTGCTGAGTTCATTTCATTTCTTTCTAAAAGATTAATGTGAAAGATGAGTTTTAGAAGTGCATATCCATATATGTGCAATACAAAATGAGAGGTCTATGAGTCATTGAATATTACTTAAGTTTCTATGTAGGTTGCAAGTAGATGAAAATGTTATATATATATATATATATATATATATATATATATATATATATATATATATATATATATATATATATCATAGCATGTTTAGAACATAATTTTATGACAATGATCAGTAAATACAGGACCACATTTGTTAAGATAATTCCATATTATTTTTTTTGTTTTCTAGACATCTCAAACGAAAACATCCTTCTATTCATTCTGAGTATGGGAAGTTCCCGAAGCTAAGTGCAGCTTCCGCTTCTAGCTCACAGCTATCTGTTGCAGTAAATGTTTTATACACCTTTTCAGGGTGTGTATTCCTAAGTGAATTGATTGGAACTGGAAAAAGTCAATAGAACACATTTTTCAGTTGTTACATTTGTTGTGTTTATTGTGTTTATTAAAAGAAAAAATAACTTTCAAAAAGAAATAGTTATTATTATCATTGGTGTTGTTCTTCTAGCAAAAATGAATTTAGTTTATAAGGTTTAGTCACAACAAAAGCATATTGGTCTCGGTCTGTCTCGGTCTCGGTACGTTTGCTCTTGACTACAATCACTGGTGAAATGACCAAGAAAGTGAAGCAGTAACACACTTCCTGGAAATCAAGGCAAGCAAACTGAGATTTGTCTTGAACCCAGTGTAGTACCAGGATGTCTGTTTTAAAATTAAAATGCATGTTTCTATAACATATGTTTCTTTCAAAACTGTACATTTGAGATGTATATAATGTATAGAAGTGCTTCACCGGTAAGATTTATTTTGTTAGCTACCTACAGGCAAATGTAACACAAGATATTAAGTGGCATTCCCTTCCTTAAGTGCTTTGACTCACAGGGCCCTTCCCCTTACAGCTCTCAGGCCTCTCTTTCCAATACTTTTTAGATTAAGATTTCAACTATGTGGAATATATTACATTTTAATTAAGGGATTACCAGTCCGTAGAAACCTTTTTTTTAAGATGATCTCTACTTTCTTTCACAAAACAAATTAATTCAAAACAAGAAGATATAGAGGGCTCATAGAAGATATAGAGGTCTCATAGAAGATATAGAGGTCTCATAGAAGATATAGAGGTCTCATAGAAGATATAGAGGTCTCATAGACGATATAGAGGTCTCATAGAAGATATAGAGGTCTCATAGAAGATATAGAGGTCTCATAGAAGTCTTTGTAGATTCGTGCTGCTGTCACGGATAGGCTAGATGGTGACGTCAGACCAGGAAAAGAATGATAACAATACTGCGAGTGGAAGAGCTGGTCCGCAGATTTATTATAAAACAAACGATTTAAACAAGACAAGACCACAAAAGGAAAAGCTGCTGGTTTTTATATTGTAGTCGAGGGATTAACTGGCTATGAATTACGTAGTTTCTCCCTCGACCACGTTCTGCACAGGCTTTCTCATACGCATGGTCGACAGCCAGTGTGTCAATAATCACACAATCTCACGATTTTAGCTGGATGGGGCATTTTAACCCCATCCATGCTGTAAAACAATAATAACCTCAAAACAGTACATTTACATAATAACAATAATATAACACAAACCCCAAATAAACACAATACGCACAGGGGCGAGATGTACCCCAACACAGAGGCATATACATTTTATCTTATTTTTTATCTTAATTCATTAATTAATTATTTCATAATATTTTCTAGACAAGCTTACTGTGGCAGAGCAAAGCTCTGCCCTTTTTAAATTGGAAGGGATGGGGTTAATTTCCCCTACTTGCCTGGGTTTATTATGTTCAGGTGGCTGGGGTTGATTAGTTGATTAGGTTAATTAACGATCAATCAGCGCCCAGCCACCTGACATAAAAGGAGGCCTCTGCTTCTCATTTGGGAAGAGGGAGCTGAGGAAGCAGGTTGGTGTTTGTGGTGTTTGTGGTGTTTGTGGTGTTTGTGGTGTTTGTGGTGTTTGTGGTGTTTGTGGTGTTTGTGGTGTTTGTGGTGTTTGTGGTGTTATTGCCAAGCCTGGAAACCTTAATTTTGCAAGTTTTGTTTTTGTATTGCTTTATTTGTGTTTTAAATCCCTTTATTTTGCCCTTGTGCACGTTTATTTTATGTTTATTTATAATAAAAGTATATTTGTTTGAATTGCAGTCTGTCTCTGGGCCTCTATCCACTCACCAGCCTGCCACACTTACATTTTGCAGTGTCTAGTCAAACTCAAAGCAAGC
>NC_054574.1:2827724-2855224 GCF_017654505.1 Polyodon spathula | reverse complement strand
TGTTAATTTTTGCTCATTTGAAGGTAATTGTTCTTGCTTTGTGATCTATTTCTGATGTGAGTGCCGTCTTTAAACAACTTTATCTTCAGTATTTTGTCAGTATTATGAAGAGCTTAGTTCAAATGTACTCAATGGTAGTTCCGTTAAAGGTGAAACAACTTCCACAGTAAATATAGTATTTGTGGAAGAACTCTCATCTTATACACATACTACACTGCCTCGAGTTGGAAACGGTTATAATATATTAGGAAAGTGGGGGTCACGCTGTTTGCAGTGAAATATTTCCCATGACATTAGGGTAGAATATACAACATTCTGGTGTCACCAGCCTCGAAACAGAATGACTCGCGGTGGGACATTTATTGCCTCTTTTATCCCACTCAGACCCCTTGCTCACTAAATATCTTGCCATCCCTTAATAGCTAAACCTCTTTAAATATATATTTTAACGGTCAAGCCATCGGTGCAGAGGTGCCCCCAAAAGTCATTTTTAGACATGCAGAATGACTAGGGGCGAGGCTTTTATAACAGTTTTTCCCAAGCAGGCCCCTTTGTACTCTAATGAATATGTTTCTAAACAAACATTTTGAGCTGCAGCAACAATTTTATTAACTACTGCAATTATTTTTTTCAAAGTAACAAGTTACTGCAACTAGTCAGACTTTTGTACAAGTAACTTGTAACTATAACGGATAAACATATGTAATCAAACAGCATATGTCTTCTGCAAGTTCAAAACTTTCATAACTTTGAGAAAGATACATATTTGGAATATAAAAAGCAGTTCAGCTTTACCAGAAAGAAAGAATGTGCTTTGTATGAAAATAACCTTGGGTCTGGAAGGTGACCCAGAAAAGCCGATTACCCTGCGTCAGCCTGAATGCAAGTTTCTATTACTCTGGACTGGCCTCTTTCTGACCCCGCACACTCACAGGCAGCTGTTTAATAAACTCCCCCTGCTCCTGCTCACACTGCCTAATCTCTTCATGAGTCCATTTAAATCACTTGCTTCGAAACACTCTCCTCCCGCTGCCTCCCCAGCATGTCAGCAAACCTAGCAGAAATAATTACCAGAGATTTCTGCAGGGTAGCAAATGAATAAGGTTATCAGCAGTGTTACCTTGCAAGACGATCTAATTAAGAACTGCTGGTATGGGGCTGATAAGTTACATCAGTGCTGGGAGAAGGAAATATTTGGAGAATCCCAAACAACCTGGAAACCTCAATACAGAATTAGCAGACTAGAGATGCTATCTAAGTGCTGTGCGATCATCACATTTGTATGATCAAGTGGTTTCAAAGAATAGCGATCACTAGGGCTGTATTTTTTCACGTTAGAAAATGGCTTGTTTCACAGCATTTTATGGTCTAAAAATAGGCATTTCAATATATTTCACGATAAACATTTTATTAAAACCGAAAAAATAACGTTGTCACTTTCAAAATTGATAATTTTCTCTAGATATACAACAAAGGTTTTTCGATTGTAGAATATTACATTTTTTATGTCCACCTTTTAAAGATTCTGTTTTCGACCATCAGTGAATTATCAAACAATAACGTTATTAAGATCAGTAGATTTCTCCTGGTATACTCGGGTCTCTTGATTACTCTGGAAGGCTGAACAAATAGTTTACTTAAGCACTGCACTTATACTCTGATGGTGATAAGTTGAGAAATTTAACCCCAAAACACAATCCTGAAGTTTGGGGGCGGAGTCGACTAATACACAAGCAAAACCCCCTTATGTCAGCAAACCTTTAACGTCTGCAAAAGTCAGGGCCGGTTTGTGGTGACTGCAGTCCATGTCTGTACCTAGAAGGGTTTAGGACCCAGGGGAGCCCTGTGGCAGGCATTCAGTGCATGAGGTAAGTTCACATACAGAACTTAGCCACGCACCTGCACCCTGCACCTTCACCCCTGCCCCCCCACCCCTCCCCCCCCCCCCCCCCCCCACCCCCACCCCCCCCCCCCCCCCCCCCCCCCCCCCCCCCCCCCCGCCCACCGCGAGGGACATTACCACACAGACATTTTCAAAGTTGCGAGGGACATAATAATAATAATAATAATAATAATAACGTTGCCTTTTCAATTGTGTGATCCTGCAGCATAGTGCTTCTGTAAGAAAAAGCAGCACCCCCATTGTTGTGGCAAATCCTTGTTGCCCTCGTTGCCAGAGCAAATGCTTTTAATTTCTCTTTAATCAAAACAGAAACATCTCAATTGTTGGCGAAAACGATTTCGTGACATTGTCTATATATGTAAAAAATGAATCCCAGGTTTGTTTCCATGCAGGGCTGTCACGTAAAACATAGGCTCTGTTGTACAGCCAGGCCACACCACCTCCCACATTCCATTGAAATCGTATCACGACATCACCGCGAGGGACATCACCACACAGACACATCACCGCGAGGGACATTACCACGCAGACACCACCGCGAGGGACATTACCATGCAGACATCACCGCGAGGGACCACGCAGACATCACCGCGAGGGACATGCAGACATCACCGCGAGGGACATTACCATGCAGACATCACAGTGAGGGACATCACCACGCAGACATCACCGCGAGGGACATTACCACGCAGACATCACCGCAGACATCACCGCGAGGGACATTACCACGCAGACATCACCGCGAGGGACATCACCACGCAGACATCACCGCGAGGGACATTACCACGCAGACATCACCGCGAGGGACATTTGCAGACATCACCGCGAGGGACATCACCACGCAGACATCACCGCGAGGGACATCACCACGCAGACATCACCGCGAGGGACATCACCACGCAGACATCACCGCGAGGGACATCACCACGCAGACATCACCGCGAGGGACATCACCACGCAGACATCACCGCGAGGGACATCACCACGCAGACATCACCGCGAGGGACATCACCACGCAGACATCACCGCGAGGGACATTACCATGCAGACATCACCGCGAGGGACATCACCACGCAGACACCACCGCGAGGGACATCACCACGCAGACACTGTCCCACCGCGAGGGACATCACCACTTGTCAACCGCGAGGGACATCACCATGAGACTCATTTTGTGGGAATTCACCAGGCAGACATCACCGCGAGGGACATCACCAATAATAATAATACCACGCAGACAATAATAAACATTACCATAAGAATACCGCGAATAATCAAACGCAGACACCACATTTAGTTTCAACGCAGAAAAATCTTTTATTCACATTGTACACCAATGTGTGCAATGCAGCAGCATGATTTACTTTGTGCTACCATGCCAGTAGCTTACAGGCTAAAGTAAAAAAAAAAAAAAAAAATTGTGTGAGGTTGTGTTCATTTGATTTGACTACTGTACTGTATACTGTATAGGCATACTGTACACGAAGGCTCCCAAATTACTCAAAGAATATTGAGGAAAACAATTGTATTCATTAGCAACTAAAACTAGTCCTACATAAAATCACAAAAAAACAACTGATAACTTTAAACTTCAATGTATTTGCACAGCCATTTTCTAAGAGCAGCAGAACCCTCATAAGAGGACTTTACCGTCTGGGAAGGCCCTTCACGTTATGTTTGTCACCCTCGCCTTCACCTTGGGCAATTTACTAGATGGTAAAGTCCTCTTCTCCGGGTTCTATTGGTTAAATCATTTTAGCTTAGCAGTTCCTAATTACGACAATTGCATTAATTTGTTAAGAACTTTTGAAAGCATGTTTAAACCATTGCAATTGTTGCTGGCATTTCCCAGTCTGCTTTTGCTCATGCGCAGTGCTTTTTTGAGGCGAACAGCCAAACACCTATTTTTTCCTAAAAGCAGGGTGTACTTATAAGCCTGAATTTCTATGACATTTCTGGTTTCTCCAATGTGTTGGGAGCAATAGACTGCACACATGTGCCTCTAACCCCTCCAGCTTATTCTGAACATCTGTATAGGAATAGGAAACACACCTATTCTATTAATGTGAAGGTGGTTTGTAATTGTGCACAATTTAGCACTGCACCCCTGACTAACTTAAATAAAAACTGACAGTATACATTTGGCTTATAGGCTACTAATGGTAATACAAATTTGTAGTATAATGCAAAATGTGTTGCTGCTCCATTGAAATTCGTATAAACGAGAATTGACTGTCCTCCTGCAAGTGTCATAACTTGTCAATGCAGCACTATGATCTATTTTGTGTTAATTGTCTAGGCTGCCAATAATAATAATAATAATAATAATAATAATAATAATAAATAATAATAATAATAATAATAATAATAAATGTTAACATATTTTAGTTTCAGATTAAAATAATCTTTTATTCACATTGTACTCCAATGTGTGCAATGCAGCAGCATGATTTACTTTGTGCTATTGCCAGTATTTACAGGCTAAAGTAAATAATGTTTAAAAAAAAAAAAAAAGTGTGCTATATGTTCATTTGATTTGACTACTGTACTGTATACTGTATAGGCATACTGTATGGATTTTTATTTTTGTTCATAATGTAAGGCGTAGCCTACCCAAAACACATTAGTGTTATTTCAGCACAATGATTTATACATTTAATATACACTGAGCACTATAAATGTATGTGTGTGCAATTTTATTACATTTTTTTTTTAAAACCAGACACCTCCTAACAAAAACAATGTTATATTGGGTGTTGAAAGATATGTGTGTTTCCAAGCAACATGCTCCAGACTTTGAAACCAAATTGAGTTTTTTTTTTTTTTTGTGTTTCCAAGCTCAATGCTCCAGACCCTGAAACCCCTCTGGGTGTTGAGAGATATGTGTGTTTCCAAGCTCAATGCTCCAGACCCTGAAACCCCTCTGGGTGTTGAGAGATACGTGTGTTTCCAAGCTCAATGCTACAGACCCTGAAACCCCTCTGGGTGTTGAGAGATACGTGTGTTTCCAAGCTCAATGCTCCAGACCCTGAAACCCCTCTGGGTGTTGAGAGATACGTGTGTTTCCAAGCTCAATGCTACAGACATCCGATCCCCTCTCAGTGTCAAAAGTTACATGTGTTTCCAAGCTCAATGCTACAGACCCTGAAACCCCTCTGGGTGTTGAGATATACGTGTGTTTCCAAGCTCAATGCTCCAGACCCTGAAACTCCTCTGGGTGTTGAGAGATACGTGTGTTTCCAAGCTCAATGCTACAGACCCTGAAACCCCTCTGAGTGTTGAGAGATACGTGTGTTTTCAAGCTCAATGCTCCAGACCCTGAAACCCCTCTGGGTGTTGAGAGATACGTGTGTTTCCAAGCTCAATGCTACAGACCCTGAAACCTCTCTGGGTGTTGAGAGATATGTGTGTTTCCAAGCTCAATGCCACAGACACCCAATCCTCTGACATGTGTTTCCAAGCTATGTCACAGCAGAGCTGGGGCTTCAGCAAGCTGCATCTATTGTGCCTTTTGAAGTCAAGCAGTGATGTTCAAAGGTCAAAGGTCCATATTAACATGCTTCAGACAGCTTACACTAGGAGTGGGTGGTTTTGGACACTGTCTTATTGAAAAAGCGAGATCATTAGCCAGAGCAGCTAAACTCAGATCAACATTTTACTATAAACTGGGTGTGTTGGCAACTTCACAAATCTATTCAAATGTATTTAACAGCCAAGTACAATTAGTGATACAATCTTATACACTTTGTTACAGTGAAGAAATATAGCTTTTTAAAAAAATCTTCATTACAGAACTGTGAAATCTGTTTAAATAAAAAAATAGATCAAATCATATTGTAATAAATATCAAAGTTATCAATGTGATCTGAAGTAAAAACTCATTGCAGTCGCTGCATGTATTTAAAAATGTTTAACTCAACTAACTGCTGCACCACACTGCACATCACAGCACCCATCAAGATGAAAACAAGTGACCAGAAAGATGATCTCAAATATGCTCAAATGGATTGAGATCTAAAGCTTGTGGTGACCATGGAAAATGCCTGAAGGTTCTTTAAAGTTGTGTTAAAGTAATTGTAGCGAACAGAATCATTATATTAATCTTACCTGCTTGAGCACTTTAACTTAGTCAGCTACAATCACTGTATACAAGTATGAAGGGAAAACATGAGTGGAGATCATGCTGAAACGCATGTGTCGTCTGAAATAGTGACTACATTTGAAAATCTGGAATTAGCTTGATTACAAAAGACCAGCTCCAAGTACATAATCTAGTGCAGCGAGCACAGGCTCTTAAGCCAACTGGACTCATTTCCGATTGTATAATTACCCATAACCAAAGCCAATCTCAATTTCTGCTTGGCACCAGTCACTCTGGCATCAGTAGGCATGCTGGCATATGCGCAAAGCAAGCTTCCACCCTGCTTAAACCATTGTGTAAACTAGCAGGAAGTGCATGATTTGAACGATCAAACAATAACTGCAGAAGCACTCTTCGGTGCTTTAATACAGCCCATGATTGCATTTGATTTTCCAGCGTACCAGACAGCTTCAAAAGGTATGTACTGGTCAAAGCCAGACTCGCAGACCTGTAGAGGATGCTGCTGTGGTACAAATAGGTCACAATGTCTAAAGGGGCTTGGCCCTTGATAGTGGTGTAGGTTAAAGGCATACATTTAGAACAATTGTAGCCTGCTAAATAATTCCATACATTTTCCACACCATGCACATCCATTCACTTTATAGGTCTCAAATGTGTAGAAATACATCTGTATGTTAGCAAAGATGTACCTTCATTTTACAATATCTGGAAGTACACTATGTTAAAGAAATACTTCCATGGTAATTTCCCCTGGAGAGTGAAATTGCACCTGACAGGGACTTCTTTCCTGTCAGTAGCCAACCAGCTGCTTCCCGTAATGACTGACGTGCTTGATGGGTCAAATAGCCTATTTTCATTTGGAAAAAAAAAAAAAAAAAAAAACTTTACTTTTTTGACTTGGTTAAACCACTGTGGCATGACAAAATAAATAATTTGTGCCCTCTCTTCGAAGATGACATACTAAATTGTCTATTTACAAACAAAGTGTGTTTTGAACCTTACAAGCTGTCCGACTGCTTCCATTGAAATGCATTAACCTGTGTGGCTTGTTTGCACACTGCAGAACAAAATCCAGGTGCTAAATCAGGCAGCACAAGTTCCAAAAACAGCAAGCTTTTAAGGCCTAGCTTTGTGGCTGTATTCCACTGAGACTCACTTTCAATTCTCCCTGTTCCCTAGACTGCACTAACTCAATCACATTGGAAAGTATTGAACCCGAGTTAATCTACAAAACCCAATGTAAGTGTAATGGCTTGGAAAGATCCATTTGCAGGTGACAGGATGATCTCACATGCAGGAACAGTGACAGAGATGCCCAGTAGAAATAATAAAAGAACTTCAATGACAAACGTTTTCATTTTGAAGACACTTGAAAAAGACTTAGTCGAAATGTCTGTCATTGAAATTCAGTTTATTTTATTATTTAGAATTCCCATCAGAATCCCAATTTTTATATTTGTCACACATCATCGTTCATAAATCAACTGGGGAATACATTTTCCCAACTTTTAACAGGGAACATTTGCCAGGGACTCTCATAACATTTACATCGTTTATTACTGTGACAGAGATCGAATGATTCTTGGTGTTAGATCTCCCCCTGTCCTGTGAGGGCGCTGTGGAAAGGGAACAGAGTACCTTGGACTAGTTGGCCCGACAGTTTATTCCTAGGGTTTGGTGGAAGTTGGCCATCTAGAAAGGGGGCAGAGCTACGGTACACTAACCCATTGACCCGGAAGGTTAACAGCGAGGCATCCGCGGATTGGAGGAGCGGGTGTGCTAGTTAATCAAGGGGTCAAGGTCGATGGTATAAATTGGGGACGTAGAGATGCAATCTGTTCCTTTATTAATGGTTACGCTGAAAACTAAAAGGATGGAGTATTTGTTTAAAGAGGAGCGTGAGTGTTTTGTTTGTTTTGTCTGTCTAATCGTTGTTTATTGTTTTTTGTTCACATGGACTAGATGGCTAAAACAATCCGGAGCCGTCACCCACGGCCAGAACTAAAACCCGGACAACATTTCACCACTTGTTCACCAGTAGTAGCACCTACTGTCTTGTACTTCACCACATGAACTAAGAGCATTCACTTGTGAACGTGTGTCGTGTGTCTACTTGCGTGTTTAGTACTGTGCTTGTTATTTACGGGACTGCAAACCATGCTTTCATTATCATTCCATGTTATTTTCTGCTTGGTCAACAGACCCTTGGATTACAAAATAAAAACAACCCATTTCACCCATACTCTGTTGTGTGTTTGTTATTGGATTCCTGCATCTGCTCTTCACCTGCTCTACTCATTACCACTTTGCCACAATTACCTTATGACATTTCCAATAATTCTGTGCTGTTACTCTTCTAAGTCTTCTATCTTCTAATTTCTCTTCCTCTTCCTCAATCATATCTTGCTCTTTTCATATGCTGATACTCATATTTTTGGAGAATTTCCCTTTATGAAGTTTTAAGTTGTTAGGTATTAGTTAAATGAAATAAAACATGTCTTGGTTGCCCTTGTTACACAGTTATTAAGTACTGTACCAATAAATAACAACCTGACTGTGACTTCATACAGAATCTTTCGTGATCAAACTAAAACCACTCATTGTATCTATGATTATTTATCTTACCTTCTGATACAAAATCCTTCCGATTTCACTTTGCTTGTTTCCATAGCAATGATTTATCTCTGCAGTGAATTGTGGGATTGTAGTCCTGGGCAAGAGGTAATCAACTCAGCACAGAAATACATAGCTCTTAAATTAGGTCTAAGGAAAGGACACATGAGCATGGTGAATCAGTTTCATCTGCTAAAGTAATTACTCACAATGATTGCAAATATCACAAAAAGTTAAGGGAAGGTAAAATAAAATAAAGAAGTGGTAATATCTCTCAAGTTTTGACCCTGTAGCCTTTTTATATACTAAACGTTTGGTTACAAAAGTACTAAAGTGTTAAGGACAAAAGGAGGTCAGGCTAGGGAGTCCTTCAATGAAGAAGCAATAAAAAAAGCTTGGAAATGACTGTCTTTTATGTCAAGCAGAAAGCGTGCATTAAAAGCTGACATGGCCTAATCAAATACGCTTGGCTATTTGAATCAAACTTCACCGTGCTCCCATATAACCTTGTCACATAACCTTCTCAAACCATGTTAACTGACAATGACTGTATTGGCATTTACTGTCAAAGATGCAGGAAAATAAGGGTAGCTTATGAATGGTCCAGCATAATGAGAAGCCTCAATATTGAGAGAATATAAAGAGCTGGAGGAAAAACTGTTCAGATGCCAAAACTACAAGTATGTCTTTGAAAATGCTAACAGAAGCTGCATGACAATGCAAAACACAGCTGATTCCATGCCATTTTATACAACATTCATTTAATAAATGATGTCACTGCAAATATGCTATGAAAGTGTATGTGACGAGTGATATAACGCAGAACTTTAAAGTCATAAAAAATTGAAATAAATTTGGTTTATTTTAAAATTCTCTTAATGGCGATATATATATATATATATATATATATATATATATATATATATATATATATATATATATATATATATATGTGTGTGTGTGTGTGTGTGTGTGTGTGTGTGTGTGTGTGTGTGTGTGCAAATGATCTATTGTGCAAAAAATAAAGTTACATAATTTTAATTTTATAATTGTTTGTTTATAATTTTCCAAAATGTATTTCAAGTGAACCAGGAAGATTGGAAAATAAAAGCTAGGTCTAATACATCTCACAGGGATTGATTTAACTTCTATACGGTTCGGTTAACATGTTCCTGTGACCACTTTGTGCAAACAAAAAGCTTTCTGGGATTGTTTCAGTCAAACCTAGTTTCTGGTTATTTGTAACCAAGAAACAGCACTTTTTTTACTTTTAACCTTTACCAGGAAGATTATCTTTTAGAGTAATGAATATCTTATTTCAGAAGTTAACATTTAAATGGTGGAAAAATATTCTTCAGCATAACCAGGAGAGCGCAGGTTTGTGTCCTAGCTGTGCAAAGTTGATGATCTTCATGTATTTGTAGCAGAAACAGAAGCTGTACATGAAATAGTGTCCACATTTTTTATGTACATTTCACCAACTAACTGCTAACAGACTTATGACTGTATATTGATATATTTCCATAATACAGCCTGCGTTGTCTGGAACACAGAGTCTCAAATCCTTAATCAGACCAGATGAAACCTGGTCAAATTGAGCAGCAATGCCATAATGCTAGTCTTTCCTGTTATTCTGTCCACTTGTACTAATCGTGACTTCCACACAGATTAGATTAGCTGTAAGTAGGTTCTATGATGGATTCTGTCAATAATAGGAACACATTTTCACATTTCTAGGGGGGGGGGGGGGGGGGGGGGGGGGGTCTTCAGTTGGGATGTCCAGGAGGGCCACGAGCCAACTTTGGGAACACCTGGAAAAATGCATCAGAATAGATGTCCGGCCTTGTCATTGTTTTTTAAATTGAAGTAAAGAAAACTGAAACTGGCCTCAACTGTTTTGTTTTTAACGCAATACCACCCCTGCTGGTTGTCAAACAGTCCATTAACTACCTCCATGAAAACCACTTAGAGGAGACAGCCAGGGACATCTCATGTTCTTTTCTTAAACTGTAGCGTTTAAAACACAGCACAATAATTTCCCAAGCTTCCTCCTAGGAAAACAATGAAATGTTAGTGATTGAACAGGTCGAATTCAACCAGGCGATGTTGTGAATTCAGAAGACATTTTAACAGGAAGACCCAATGCATAAACGATGTAACATGAAAAAAACTGCTTAAAACTCATGACCAGGGCTGTGTTAATAAAAACCTAAAAACAATCTCGATTACAGTATGCTGAAAAAGATACTGCAGGTATACATGCAACAAAGCAGGAAGCTAGGTAAAGTAATGCGGTATGTTTTAAACCCACTGCCTGCTCAGTAACACTTTCAAAATAAAGTACACTTTGATATGCTTTTACTATGACAAAGTTTTACAAGGGATATACAATACTTTTCAGTCTATCTCCACTTAATTTCCAACCGTGTTCTCTGGTTCTTTTTCTGTGCTGCACTGTTAGGGTTAACATTGTCAACTCCTTTTAAGATTTTGAAGACTCCTAAATCTTAGTACAGTTCCCTCAACACTGTACTGGATTATGTTGAACTGAGCTCTACATACACATTTGAAGAAGTTCAAATAATATATTTATTTTATTTTGACTGATAGCACTTTAATAAAAAAGATACAGGTTCCCTTGATTTCAGTGTTTATTAAACACATTTATCATCTCACAAACATGTCATATTTAGTGCCAGAGGAAAAAATAACATGAAGAAAAGAGCTGCTGGTCGAATGTACACTGAACAGTAAAGATGTTGCAAGGGCAGCTATAAAAACCTTGGAGGTAGCCGTGAGTGAATTTCAAGTTGCCTGCAACACTGATTGCCACTTCCCAGCACAAGCAGACCAGGAATAGAACCTCACACACTTTAGAATGGACTGAGTCCTTGTTGGGTTGTAAACGCTAATGGTAATGTAAAGATTGTCATGTCTAAAGGTGTGAGTATTATAGTCATAAACATAGCGGCTTTAATGATGCATCATAGACTCATATAAAGCAGGTAGTTGTAAGCTTATCTGTTTTACCATTGGGGTCTAACTCACTGCAGCATATCAAAATAAATCCCCACCTTATACCACACAGATGATAGATATAGGTTAAAATAGTACACCTGGGGGAGGCTTCTGGTTTGTGGCCATGCTGTGAAAACTAACAGAGACACGGATCCTCTGAATTTAACATTAATATTGCACCAAGCTACAAATATATAAGCTGATAATCATAAGTGAATTGCATTCAAAAAATTAATTTTTAAATGAAAATGTAAATTTTGTCAGTTTCAATGAAATGGTCACAAAAAGCAAGGGGATTTCAGTCTGAAGCCCAAGTCAATTAAAAGTCTGAAATGTGTAAAACACGTTGTTAGAACACTGGCCTAAGTATAAAAGTGTCTTTGTTAGATGTTCTCTGAGTTAACTAGCATGTTAACTAATTAACCTTTTGTCACCAATTATTGTTAACAAATGAAGGTCCACGATTACTATAAATATAGGTGGCATAGGCACAAGTTTGTCATTCCTGAATGTAAGGGAGCAGAAAATGACAAAATACGCTCAGTTAAGCAAAGAAAAAAGTCTGTAATTACTTTAAGAAATGAAGGTCAATCTTTAAGACAAATCGCAAGAACTTTGCAAGTGTCTGTAACTGCTGTGGCCAAGACCATCAAACGATTTGAAGAAACTGGCACTCATGAGGACCGAACAAGGTCAGGCAGGCCAAGGGTGACCTCAGAATCAGAGAACAAGTTCATTCGACTCACAAGTCTGCAAAACCTGCGATCAACTGCCCCTGAAATACAAGCTCAACTAAATGCTACTAGAAGTACAGATGTTTCAACATCAACAGAGGAGATTGCGTGAAGCTGGCCTAACTGGAAGAATTGCTGCAAAGAAACCATTGTTAAGAGTGCAGAATAAGAGGAAGAGACTTGCCTGGGCCAAAAAACACAGAAACTGGACGTTTGAGGAGTGGAAGTCGGTCTTTGGACCGATGTCAAAACGTGAAATATTTGGGTCCAACCGCCGAGTATTTGTAAGACGCAGAGAGGGTGAGCGCATGAGTTCTGCATGTGTGGTTCCCACTGTCAAGCATGTAGGAGGCAGTGTCATGGTCTGGGGTTGCTTTGCTGGTGACAGAGTTGGTGATCTTTACCAAGTCCATGGCAAGCTCAACCAGCATGGCTATCATAGCATACTTCAGAGGCATGCCATTTCATCAGGATTATGGCTAGTTGGGCAGTCCTTCATTCTTCAGCAAGATAATGACCTGAAACACAACTCAAAGTTGTAAAAGAACTAGGCGAAGAAGGAAAGTGAAGGACAACTCAACCTAATGACCTGGCCTGCCCAGTCTCCAGAAGAGTCAAAGCTACCCACAAGTGCTGGGAAGACATGTCAGGTGATTTCCTGCTGAAACTTGTTAACCGAATGCCTTGTGTTTGTGCAGCTGTTATTAAGGCAAAGGGTGGCTATTTTGAGGAATCCAAGATTTAGAGACAATTTTTTCAATTTTCTTCAACATTGCTTTGATACTCTTTATGTTTTGTTTTGTATATTGTAACATGTGTTTTCATTTTGAAGTATTTACAGAAACGTATACAACATAAAACATTGTCAATTATGAAAATAAACTAGTTTCCAGCAAGTGTACTCAAACTTTTGACTGGTATATATATTGCTGTGCAGACAGGATTCAGCTTCCTCTCTACAAAGCAGGCAGAGCAGGTCCTGACTAAATCATGCTACAATGCCTATGAACTGTGACAAAGCTGGTAAACTGTTGGCCCACCAGCTCCATCAGTCTGCAGCTTCCCATACTATCAGTGAAATTCGTTCTGAGTCAGGCACACTTACTGTCGATCAACAGGAGAGCAACAATGAGTTTAAAACATGTTACTAGTCTCTTTATGCTTCTGATTCTCCTAAGGATGATACTCTAATTCAGGGCTACTCAACCATGGTGCCGGAGGGCTGGTGTCCCTCCTGGTTTTTGTTCCAACTGTACCCTAAATTATTTAATTGGACAAATTAAGCGCTTATTAGAAACATACCAATTAATCAATTTAGTTTGTAGTTACAACGAAAAACAAGGAGGGACAGCAGCGCTCCAGGACCAGGGTTGAGTAGCCCTGCTCTATTTAATGCTTTTTTTGAAAATGTAACCGTCTCCAATGTTGATCCACAGTCAAAGGCTAGCTCAGAAGAGCCACTCACCAATGAAGAAATTGCTTTTGCAACAGGGGCGATCCAAAGCGGTAAATCACCGGGCCTGGATGGGATTCTGTCACAAAGACGGCTGTAGTGGGTGATGTCAAACCAGATCCAGAAACCAACACAAAATAAACAGAGAGGTGGAGTTTGGTGAAGCTGAGTGCTTGGTTGTGCTCAGCATTTAATAAATGAACAAACAGAAAATAAAAGACTGAAAGATGAACAAAACACAGGACACGGCACTTTAGCTCAAATAAAGAGACAAAGAAAACGTACTAACACGAAACAGACAGATTACTTTAGTTTTTACTTTCTCCTTCTCCACACCATTCTCCACTCACCGAACACACAACCCCGTGTGAGTGAAAACATGATGCTTTTATGCAGCTGTACCGAGACTCAATTGCTAATCAATCATTCAATTGGCGTCTCGGTACAACTGCACGTGAATTAATAAAGTGCAATTCCCCATGCTCACATATTATTACATTTTACCTGCACGTGAAGTACCGTGCAATCCTTGTGCCTAAATACAAATATACATTTTAAACACTCGTGTTACACAGACCCATTTATATCCCAGGTACCAATGACTATTCACCAACATTAACACACTACACGTAACATACAACACAAATAAATAGCCCAGGGGCAGGGCACTTTGCCACAGATTCCCATGGAGTTTTATAAAAAAAATCAGTTCTCAACTCTCTCCCTTATTAAGCTCTATGTTTGTGATTCCCTCTCTAATTCAGTGTTCCTCCTACACTGTATAGCTTCAATATCACTACTTCTAAAGAAAAATAAGGACCACCATGCCTGCAGCTCTTACCGCACTTGCCAAGGCTTTAGCTCGATGTGTCGAATCGGTTCTCCCCTCCATAATCTCTTTAGACCAAACAGGCTTTGCTCAGGGTAGACAGTCATATTTCAACCTTAGGCATATCTTTAATATTCTATATTCCCCCTCAGACTCACCGGTGCCTGAGATCCTTCTCTCTCTTGATGCAGAGAAAGCTTTCAATAGTGTTGAGTGGGATTATCTTTTTATGACAGAAATGTGGTCTTGGTCCCAATCTAATTAATGGGATAAGACTACTGTATGTATCTCCTCTTGCCTCAATACATACCAATAACACACATTCGGAATATTTTTCTCTCCATCGTGGTACTAGGCAGGGGTACCCTCTCTCTACACTTGTACTTACCATCGCAGCTGATCCTCTGTCTATTGTGATGCGCAGCAGCCATGGCATACAGGGTGTGGTCAGAGGGGCGGACGCAGAAGGCTGCTGGTGACCTTCTTTTGTATATTTCTGATCCTGCTTCCTCCCTCCCACATGCACTTTCAACCTTAGAATTATTCAGCAAATTCTCTTTCTTAATTTACACAAAACCAAACTTTTCCCTATCAAATTGGCTGCTAGACATTATAACTTTAACCCTTTGCGGGCGACCAGGTCCGACATTACAATTTTCCCTTTCCAATCTGATGTCGGACTCTGTCTGACATCATCAAAAAGACGTAAAGCACC
Source organism: Polyodon spathula (assembly GCF_017654505.1). Lineage (NCBI taxonomy): Eukaryota > Metazoa > Chordata > Actinopteri > Acipenseriformes > Polyodontidae > Polyodon > Polyodon spathula. Next base: position 2,839,857 of record NC_054574.1, on the reverse strand, counting down.
ACAGAGGTAACAGAGATAACATGGACATAAACAAAGGAGATAGCTGCTTCTACATCCAGCGCTCAAAGAATATCACCGACATTTACAGAGCTTTTTGAGATGTTCTAGTAATAAAATAATGACTTGGATAGCATTATTGAGGAGTTTGGTGATAAAATGAGTGATCATCAGAGGATTTATCAGTCTGCACTCTATAGAGGTATGTGAAAAATACAGTGAACAAGAGGTGGGGCTTGGCTGGAAATACAGTACTGAGAGTCCTTTTGCGATTCAATGCCTTTTACACCTGTTTTACTCTGAAAAAAAATGTAAACAACGTGTGCGAAAATAAATTGGATCTGACGCGCCTGACAAGTGCTGAATAAATGGACCACAAAGGGTTAATAAGTTTCCTTTTAAAAAAAAGTTTACCTACCTTACCTACCTGTGACTTGTTCATATAATAATCTTTTTAGTGCTAACTTTAACCTCCTTTTGAAAGTATTAAACAAGACTTCAACCACTGATCATCCTTACCAATTTCACATCCTTACCTATTAGCAAAATAAACTCTGTAAAAATGAATATTCTTTCACACAGTTTTTATACCTCTTCCAATGTATTCCTATTTTAATTCCATTTTTTTTTTCCATATCCTTAACCGTTCAATCTGTTGATTTATTTGGAATAATAAGATGCCCCCTATTCGCAGAGAATCCTTGCAGAGATTAAAGCTTACAGGGGGATTGGCTCTTCCAAGTTTCCAGCTCTGTTACTGGTCTGCCAATGTCCGCAGTGTTTTGCATTGCTTACAACCAGGTTCCAGTCTGGATACACTTGAGCGGCTGCACAGAGAGGAAAGCTCTCGTAAAGCACCCTCCCTATCTGCTCTTTTATGTGCCCCACTTCCATTATGTGTATCTAAATGCAGTAAGAAGCAACTTGTTTGTTACTCTCTCTGGATCTGCGCACAGTTTAGACAGCATTTTGGGTTAGTCTTTCTCCATTTCTGCCCCCATAGACTCAAATTACCTATTTTCCCCTTCAGTGCAAGACTCTGCTTTCTGTATTTGGTGCAATAATCTTAAAAAATCTTAAAGACTTATACAGTACAGTCAAACCTGTACTAAGAGACCACTCAAGAGACAGACAAATAGGGTTCTCTTAACACTGGTGGTGTCTTAAAAGAGAACCCATAACTTATGAATTTTCTATATGTCTCCAACATGCTTTACTGTAATGATGTACGTCTTACATACACCGTAAAAGCCAGAAGATGCAATATGAACAAAAGGAAGTATGTAATTTAATAACATTCATTTAGATAATGCATTTACAAAACAAATGATTTGGTGAAAGTAATGAATGCTTGCCTGTCTCAGGTCACACAACATGTTTTAAATCCTTTGCAAATTTTAATGCCTGTGTCTGCCTTTCTGATACGTGTTGATTCATTGCATCCTGCATATTGTTTTTATACTCTTGCAAATATGGCTTAAATTTTTGGTTGTTTATTTTCCTTTTAATATTTTGCCTTTAGGTCTTAAGCCACTACATCGTAATTATGAGAACATTCTGTTAAATTAGTGGGAAGGAACAACACAACAGGAAACTGACACATTGGAAGCTACCTAGTTCCCAGGCAAGTGTGAAATGCAAGTTAAAATAACACCTGGGGGAGTGATTAATGTCACTGCTTGCTCTTGTGTTCAAATAATGAAGAAGGTGAAACAGAATCAGCAATCCAATGAGGACATCAAGATAAAAAGAAGCAACTTCATTTTGTAATTAACAGCTTTTCCCGAGTTTAATTAAGATGTTGAATTGGCTCAAATCATGGTCACGTGAACAAAAGTAAAAACCTAAAACTTCAATCCTTACTTCTTTCCGTTTCAAAATGCTGCATCTGCGTCTTTCTAGTGCTGAATTTTTCAGCAGTTTTTCTGGCACTTACTGTCTTTACAAGTTCAATGACTATAATTCTGTCATCAAGGGTGAGGACCTTCTGTTTCTCCACATTTTCTTTCTTCCTTTACAAGAGAGCGCTGTTTTTTTATTGATTACAGATAAAAGGCAGCTAAAATGGTTTCCATATTCCTGTCAGCGTTCCACAGCCATGTTTTAACACTAAGTTGTCCTTCACTGCATATATGAAACACTTTATGGGAACAGGATATTGGGTCTGGCATCTGGGATGGCATCTGGGACTCTATTCTGTCCACAGTGTATACTCTGGGACTCTATTCTGTCCACAGTGTACTCTCTGGGACTTTATTCTGTCCACAGTGTACTCTCTGGGACTCTATTCTGTCCACAGTGTACTCTTCTTCATTCTATGCTTGTCTAATCCAATTAAAAGTTTTACACCATCTCCATTTTTCTAAAACTAAATTAGCCGGAATCGACCCTGGATTTGACCCTGCTGTGACAGATGCAAACAAGCACCTGCCTCTGTATTTCATATGTTTTGGTCCTGTCCCGAGCTGACACCTTTCTGCTCTTCCATTTATTAAACTTTTTCTCAAGTGTTGGACACACTCATTGACCCCACACCAATTGTTGCTCTCTCTGGAATTGCACCCAAAGGAATTGGTCTGTCTAGGATGCAGTCTGATACTCTGGCCTTTGCAACTTTAATAGCTAGATGCCAGATTTTATACTATTGGGAGCAAGCTGCCCCTCCTCTGTCTATCCACGGGATTAGGAATCTCATGCAGACGCTCCAGTTGGCCTTTCCTATTTCACTTTGAAGAGCTCAGATTTCCCTCTCTCCCCTGACCTCTCTGCAACATCTTCTGGGTGCTAAGCGCGATATCTCTGTCCCTACTACTGTCTCTTCTCTCTTTCTATCTCTCTACCTTTTCCCCTTTAATTTAGTTATGATTTATACTGTATATGTTGTTTTCATTTGTTTTTTGGCTGCATAGATCCATGTATATGCACGTGTTTTGTATACATGTGAAAACCTTAAAATGAATAAACAGAATTGAAAAATGAAATATACAGTATATCATACCTGTAAATAACAAGGGACTCCTACCACCCCCACCCACCCATGCTGCACATGACTTCACAACTTGGAAATTAAACTACAGTATAAGACACAACAGGAGTATATTTTACTTTTAACTACTTATTTTAAAACGGAAAATGTTAGGTTAATGTCACAAATTGTGGAGCGATTAGAGAGACCTATTATTATTTTTATTACTAAGTTTCAGTTTTGACAAAGTAACAGTTGCTTTTCCTTTTCCAAATATAAGGGTTAATTAAAGACTGTGGAGGCTTTGAAAACAGTCCAGACACTTTATTAGGCCACCGTTTGTCCTGACCACACTATTGACGTGGCTAGGCAGAGGATCAAGGTAACGAAGGAGGAAGTTAAGTTCCTGCTCAACTGGATTGAGATCCGGGGATTGTGGTGGCCAAGGAAGAAGAGTCTGTCATGCTCCTCAAACCATTCGTGCACAATTCTGCCATAGCCCTTATACAAGCTTTCCATAATAAAAGCATAGCAAAGTGTAACAAAGCACAGTGAAAGTATGGAAAAACATAGGTAAACATTGTAAAGCACAGAGAGGTATGGTAAAACATATTTAAAAAAAAAAAAAAAAAACATAACAAACCATGTTAAACCATGCAAATTTACTGTGATAAACTTAAAAAGGTGTGGATGGATGCATTATCAAAAGTTATCATCACCATCAGGGTACAAGTGCAGAATTGTTGGGTGGATGTGATCCACAACAGCGTTTAAATGCAGCATTCGTTCAGCCTTCCAGAGCAATAAAGGGACCCAGGGCATACCAGGTGAACACAATAAGGCAATGCCAAATCAATCAGGTACCCCAAATGTTGAATTTAAGGCATAAAAGAAAAAAGGAAGAGAAATCACAGGCTGCTTCTCTTCAGGTCCAGATAAGTATAGTTTCTTGAAGATAAAAGTTCTGAGTTGCAAAGTTACAACCAGACATCTTAAAGGTTACACGGTGACACCAGTTTGCAGGAATCCTCTTTCCAAACACAGATCAGAGCAATACAAAGAACATTTTAGTATTCTCAGTTTAAATGCAGTCTCTCAGTGACATCTTGATTTTTCCTTAAACCAATCAGAAAGAAATCTCTTCTCACTTGGTTAATTGCCCATTTGTCCTAACCCTGCTTCAAAGCATCTGGTTCAATCCAGTTTATCTTTGAAGTAGCTAGTTTTTATAACCCTCATAAAATCAACTGTAATTTCCTACGAAAACCTGTTTTATTTCTAGTTTGTAAAGATGTTTAACATAAAACAATGATCCACCCTAAATGGCAAATGCCTTTCAGTTAGAACTGGACATCAACGGAGAGGCCAACACCTATTTAAAAATGTCTTGGAGGTCAGCCTTGTCCTAGCAAGGACAATGACCAGAAAGCTCTTTATCAACTTATTGCCTAAGTAAGAATTTAACCAGAATCTGACTTAATCTTTAACCCAGTCTGTGAGTTAAAATATAAAAATTCATTTATATCTAAATAAAATGTTCCAACACCAAATATTATCCACTAACTACAGAATGACTGGGTGGGACACTTTAAAACCCAAAATTGCTTTTTGGAATGTTGACTAACAGTATATTAATCAAGTTTGGCAAAGTCTTGATGTTCTAATTAGATAAACAAGTTATACTGTATCAGATTATGTTTCCTTTAATTTGGTTGTTACAGTATATTATATAAATGAGCTTCCAAATAAGACTGTTTTGACCTTCTCAAGATGGTCACCCATATGTTCATAGTGCCTTTAGCGTCGCAGGGAACTAGTGGAAGAAACAAGATGGGCCAGTTTGGAGCTCTGCAGTCTTGATAGAAGCGAATGGAATTCCAGGAACAGATGTCTCTTTAAAGTGTGGCAGAAGATGCAGGCAGTTTTTGAATTACTTACAGTATGTACAGTCTGCTGTGCTTCCATTTTAAAATGTTGACGTTACATTTTTCCAGATCTGTAGCAAATGTGCTCCATCCTCACATAATAAAATGTACGAAATCTAAGCTTGTCTGGTTCCTAGTAGTTGATTGATCTGGAGCTTTGTCAATTTGGGTCTTGATCCAAGTGTTTCAGCATCAAAAACATGGTTAGGTAACCCATTTCATCCCCTCACCACTCTATGTGAAGAAGTGTCTTCTTCTCTCCTACCTAAGTCTATCTCCACTTCATTTCCAACTGATATCTACGCACCCATATAATGAATGGAAGTGTCTGACATGGAAAATGTATGGAATTGTTGTGTTAGCTGAACTTTAAGGGCGGTATGTCTGCAAAGTCCAAAGGAGTTTATATTTTACTAGACTTAAAGTTTTCACCACTGGTTCATACTTTTTGAAAATGGCATTAGGCACTGTAATAAAATACCAAGGGCATGAAGAAAAAAAAATGTTGTCCACAATTTATTCTTATTTATTCCTTAAAACAGTTTTGCTGTACTTAGAGTCCACAACCTACAGTACTGTGCAAAAGTTTTAGGCAGGTGTGAAAAGACACTGTTTGCTTTCAAAAATTTAATAGATTAATAGATTAATTAATATATAAAGTTAATAGATTATATTTATCAATTAACTAAATGCAAAGTGAGTGAACAGAAGAAAAATCTACATAAAATCCATATTTGGTGTGAACACCCTTTGCCTTCAAAACAGCATCAATTCTTCTAGGTACACTTGAACAAAGTCAGGGATTTTGTAGGCATATAGTCAGGTGTATGATTAAACAATTATACCAAACAGGTGCTAATGATCATCAATTCAATAAGTAGGTTGAAACACAATCATTAACTGAAACAGAAACAGCTGTGTAGGAGGAATAAAACTGGGTGAGGAACAGCCAAACTCAGCTAACAAGGTGAGGTTGCTGAAGACAGTTTACTGTCAAAAGTCATACACCATGGCAAGACTGAGCACAGCAACAAGACACAAGGTAGTTATACTGCATCAGCAAGGTCTCTCCCAGGCAGAAATTTCAAGGCAGACAGGGGTTTCCAGATGTGCTGTCCAAGCTCTTTTGAAGAAGCACAAAGAAACGGGCAACGTTGAGGACCGTAGACGCAGTGGTCGGCCAAGGAAACTTACTGCAGCAGATGAAAGACACACCATGCTTACTTCCCTTTGCAACTGGAAGATGTCCAGCAGTGCCATCAGCTCAGAATTGGCAGAAAACAGTGGGACCCTGGTATGCCCATCTACTGTCCGGAGAAGTCTGGTCAGAAGTGGCCTTCATGGAAGACTTGCGGCCAAAAAGCCATACCTCTGACATGGAAACAAGGCCAAGCGACTCAACTATGCACGAAAACACAGGAACTGGTGTGCAGAAAAATGGCAGCATGTGCTCTGGACTGATGAGTCAAAATTTGAAATATCTGGCTGTAGCAGAAGGCAGTTTGTTCGCTGAAGGGCTGGAGAGCGGTACACAAATGAATGTCTGCAAGCAACAGTAAAGCATGTTGGAGGTTCCTTGCAAGTCTGGGGCTGCATTTCTGAAAATAGAGTTGGGGATTGAAGACAGGAAGATCATACCACTATGACAAGCAGTTAAAACCACACACAGGATGACAGGACATGAAGTTATGGTCATGAAGGACAAGGCAATGCTGCATTGGTTGGGCGTGAAGATTCAGGGGCACCAAGGCAGTTCTAGAGGCAGAAAGACCAAATATAAATACAACCCAAGGACACCAAGGTGATTACCAACTCAATACTTACATTGATGAAAAGTTAATTCAAACAAACAAAAATCAACTTTTTTTCTGGGTGATACACACAAATTGTTACAAAAATTAAATATAGGTCACTTTTCCATTGTAAAAATAAAATGGTATAAAATATCCAATTTAAAAGCAAACTTTCATAATGAAAAAATAGTAATGGGTTATTTGGCAAAAAATAAATATTCAGGGTATTTTTATTAAATTCTATCACCCTGTTAACAAGAAACTAACACGCAGCTTTGTAAAGAAAGAAAAAATACGTGCTTTTGCCGTAAGTTTTTTTTTTTGTTTAAATCTGAGAGGCATTGTGGCTTGGGCATGGCAGCAATTGCCAGTGGTGCTGTTGGGTATTCGCACCCTGGGATGAGACGCGGTTGACCAGTGGTGCTGTCGGGTATTCGCACCCTGGGATGAGACGCGGTTGACCAGTGGTGCTGTCGGGTATTCGCACGCTGGGATGAGACGCGGTTGACCAGTGGTGCTGTTGGGTATTCGCACCCTGGGATGAGACGCGGTTGACCAGTGGTGCTGTCGGGTATTCGCACCCTGGGATGAGACGCGGTTGACCAGTGGTGCTGTCGGGTATTCGCACGCTGGGATGAGACACGGTTGACTAGTGGTGCTGTTGGGTATTCGCACGCTGGGATGAGACACGGTTGACCTTCCTCTAGATCTGTTGGAATGGATTCTCATGGTTATGCACCCAGAGGTAACAGGGAATTGATGCAGTTTAGTTCAATGATCTGGCAATGCGTGACTGTAACAGGAACCTATATGTGGATCACAGACAAATAACTGTTAGCAGTCGAAAGATGTCTTCACCTGAGAGAGAGAGGGCATGCTGAGGGCATTTTGAGTGAACTTGCATCACAGTAAATTAGGCAACTTTGAGAATTTTCATTGTCGGGTTCAAGGAGAATTGAAAATTGTCTCACTTTTATGTACCTTTTTTCCAGATCACAGAATCACTGAACTTAGAAAGGCATGTCAAAGTGTTGGGATTTGCTGGAAAATACAGTTTAATACAATCCCGAGTTAGCTGCTGAAGATCGGACCTCAAGGTTTAGAGACCAATTTGCAGAGCAATATTGCTCAGCTTAGTCAGCTGCTGTTGTACATTGAAAGATATGTGAGCTATAATTTTAAAATAATATAGACTGTATGTTCTTATATTAATTGCAATTGTTTCAATGGGCTCATCCAGTTGATATTTCCCACACAAGCTCATTAATACAGCAACAGAGCACTACCCCTGTGCAAGATGTCAAACTGTCAAACAGCAACACATCACAATTCAAACAGCAACATGTCTCCACAATTCAAACAGCAACACGTCTCCACAATTCAAACAGCAACACACCTCCACAATTCAAACAGCAACACGTCTCCACAATGCAAACAGCAACACACCTCCACAATTCAAACAGCAACACATCTCCACAATGCAAACAGCAACACATCTCCACAATGCAAACAGCAACACGTCTCCACAATTCAAACAACAACACATCTCCACAATTCAAACAGCAACACATCTCCACAATTCAAACGTCAAAACATCTCCACAATTCAAACATCAAAGATCTCCACAATGCAAACAGCAACACATCTCCACAATTCAAACATCAAAACATCTCCACAATTCAAACATCAAAGATCTCGACAATGCAAACAGCAACACGTCTCCACAATTCAAACATCAAAACATCTCCACAATTCAAACAGCAACACATCTCCACAATTCAAACATCAAGACATCTCCACAATTCAAACAACAACACATCTCCACAATTCAAACAGCAAGACATCTCCACAATGCAAACAGCAACACATCTCCACAGTTCTCTAGCATGTACCTGATAAGGAAACCCCTTCAGAGCCCTCCAAGTCCAGTGAAAATCAGGTAAATCCAGGAGAAACTACCTGTACAACAGGCTCTCTACATTCAATCTTTGGGCCGAACTGCATTTTCTAGAAGGAAGTCACCGTAAACATCTATAAATCTGCCGCATGAAAAATCTCCCATCCACAGATGAAGATGCTTTGTAATACACGCTGATTCTAACTGAAGGTAAGCCACTTCTCACAAAAAGATATACAGAACAAACTAGTGAACATAAAAATGGCAAAACAGTTAAAGCACGTCATTGTAACACTTTTAACAAGTTGCTGTGGACAGCAAAAAAAAACAACAGAAATGGCACTCTGTACTATCTCACATAATGTAAACCTTATTTAAAATGTTGTTCAAGTTATCAAAGTTGCTCCTATTTTAAATAAAATGATTTATACACTGTCTGTCTAATAATTCACTGACATACACGGTAAACTAAGTAGAGTAAGCCCCCCTACAACAAGCAACACAGAACTTTAGAACTCTGGCAGGAAAAGAACAATTGGTCACTAGAGATTATAAAAAATACTGCAGGGGGTAGTGTGTGATAATCAATGAGAAAGTAATGCCCACTTCAGGGTGGGATGCCTGGATAAACACCTGGGGCTTCGTTTATGTAACATCCCACCTCTTGGGTGTACATTCAATTTTTATATCATGCACTACCCCTTGCTGTATTCTATATTTATTTCACATGCAGACTGAATTTTTTTGTTAGCTACAATTACTTTAAAAGCTCTCAAGTTGTTTTTATAACCATGTGAAAAGCAAGTAGATTGAATAGTACAGTTTATTAAATAAATATGACATAACCTTATAAAAGTTTAACATAGTAAAAGCATAGAAAAGTATAATAAAACACAGTGAAAGCATAGGTAAAGCATAAGCAAGCATTGTAAAGTACATTAAAAACGGTGGTAAGTGTGCAGTATGCCCCTGGGAAAAGCATGGGAAAGCTGCAAAATTACTATGCAAAATAAACTTTTACAAACTGGCTTTCAAGACCTCAAAAGTCTCTTCTTCAGGTGTAAGTGGAAATCTAAAGAAAAAAGGTGTTTTTGTATACAAGGATATCATACAAATTGGTAGATTTTTGGAACAGCACAATTCTGAAAGTACACTTGGTAACTGAACGGCATTTTAGCCATGTCAATTCCGACATTCTAAATGCATAATAAACTTATTGTTTCCACTTGGTTTTTTAAACAATTTGGAATAATTGTCATATTCCTCTCAAATCAAATCATATGTGACATGCATTGCAATATTCTGCAGAAATGGTAATGGTAGAAAACTAACTAAAAGTGATTTGAACAAAAAATGACTTTCACAGTTTAAATGATATATCTAAACTGTGTAAACTCATTAGCGCCAATTATTGATCTGTCCAGATATTAATGAAGGCTTCAGGTAGGTCATTGTAATAGCCAAGAAAAAGTTTCCTTTTGTATATCTTTTGTAACAGGTGGTGAATGCTAACATAAAGACAGCTGATCTGGCATTTGAGTGATTGCAGTAACCACACAGAACATCATAAAAAGGGGAAGTAAAAACTAGGAAAATGTATATTGAAGTTACTAATCTGTATAAGCAGACAATGAAAGAGAGAGAGTGTGTGTGAGAGAGAGTGAGAGTGAGAGAGAGAAAGAGACTGTACTGTATAACCCTGGAGGGGAAAAAAATGTATATTGGTAAACCGAGGTCACCTACTTGAGCGTAAACTCCTCCACGGTAGAGTTAGGTACCAGGAACAGGTAGATGCTGAGGATCTCCCCCGGCTTTAGAGGCTTCTCGGGCAGCCTCACAAAGATGTTATTGTCCAGCTGCTTCTCCACCATCATCTGCTCCTGATTGGGCTGGTATAGGCTTATACTTCCGATGCGTAGCAATGGATGCTGTGTCGGAAGTTCCCCCCTGGCGCTTCCTCCTCGTCTGGGCGAGTTCTCTCCACATTCGCCATTGCCGTCAGGCTCGTGGACGGTGTAGTAAAGTTCTGCCTGAAGAGTCTCTCCACTCATCTCCAAGCCCTCCGTGCCTTTCCTACGACCCAGAGGGGCCACATTGGTGTTGAACCAGTTTGGAGGGAGTTCCAGCTGGGCTAGACACTGGGCCAGACTGCCCGTTAGCCTACAGGAGGTCTTGATCTCCCGGACGTCCCTGAAAGCATGCAGACGGACGCAAGGTAGTTTCTCCACCACCTCAAAGTCATCCCAGTCTCGACCTGCGATGTAGAAGAGAACCTGGACCAGAGGGGTGCTGGAAAACACTCTAGGTTGCACGATGAAGGCACGGACCTTCCAGTTGACAGTCACACGACCAGGGATATCCAGCGGGCTTGAGGGCTGAAGGAGGTCCTTGGGTAGGGTTTGGTCTTGGTTGTAAGGACCAAAGGAGACATTGACCATGGGAAGCTCTTTGGTCTGGAAAACCACAAAACTTTCGGTGCGCTGTAGAGGATGTCCACTCTGGTTGCTGTGGGACTGCTGTTTAGTTTCCTGGAGGAAGAAGGCTTGTTGGGCATTGGAGAGCTTGAAGGTGACCGGCAGGTACACAGCAGGTTGGCCATAAGTGGTGGTGGAGGTGGTGGAACCCAAAAGGGGCTCAGAGCTGGTGGGTAGAACCTGGCTTGCAACTGTAAATAAGAAATAAAACAAGTTCTGGTTAGAAACCACGCCTATTTCTCTTGAGATAACAGAGGTGGTTAACTAATAAGCTTAGAAATACTAAATGAGACTTAAGAAATGTTAAATGGCAAACATTTCAAGTAGAGGTCTTTCTCAGTTTCAAGAAGGCATTGAGAAGACATTAAAAAATACTTAACTGAAGTTCCTCCATAATACTGTTGGTATCACCCATGCTTTAAAACGCTAAATATAAAATAACTGTTGGAGTAGTTCATGGCTGTCATTTCCTTCAAAGTCAATGTGCAAACAACCCCTCCCCCAATACACACATACACACACACACACACACACACACACACACACACACACACACACACACACACACACACACCATGCCAACGCACTGGTCTGCAAATGGAAATAAAATAATAAATGAAACAAAGGGTATTAATGTAATGCAACCACTGGAACATACTTGCCAAGATGAATATATCCTGGAGGTAGAAGGACAAAGTTCTGGTGGTGGATGCACAAGATATGGTGCCTAACATAGTCATGTCGGTTAATCTCACAGATTTAAAAAGCATTGCTTACACTAAACTGTTGACCACCAGGCTGCACTGCTTCCCAGTCCCTCAACTGAAACCACTAGATAACACCCTCTCCCAGCTTTAACCACTGGACCACTCTGCCCCTCTCACAGTCCCTCAGCTTTAATCACTTAACCATACTGCCTCTGAGTCTCTCATCTGTAAGCACTAGACCACCCTGCCCAACTGTCCTCAACTAAAACAACCTAGCCACACCACATCAGTGTTTGGCTCAAGCCATCACTCCCTCTCCTCTGTTGTAACCATTAGTCTACACTGCCTCCCAGTGCTCAGCCCTATAACCACAAA